>NC_133382.1:1757972-1798581 GCF_049309525.1 Garra rufa
TTTAATTCATTGAAAATTAATTTTAATTAATTTAGCTTTGTTAACTTTCTATTTTTTTTTATTAATGTGTTAAAAATTATAGCTAAATGACTGATTGACCCTGATCATAAGTTGCACTTATTTATATGAATAATATTTTATAATTAATTATAAAACATTATTGGTTTTGCAGTACTTGTGTTACAAAGGCAAAAAAACAGCAACTATAAATGTTACAATATGAAAAAAAAATCTTACTATTAAATACTTTTTGTATTCTTATAATTTTACTATGAAACCAACAGAGACTAGGTTGTTTTTGGAAATAATTTAATAAATTAAATCAAATGGTGATAGATATGGTAATTGATTAGAGGAAAAATAGCTAACTGCTTTAAATTGACCTTACTATTTATTAATTTTTTTAAAACTTCAAATTACAGTATATGTTTCATAAAATTTGTGCAAAAAATACTCAAAATAGACAGTCTTTCTCTTTCTGCCAAGCAGACTATTGATGACTAATTATGCACCGCACACATTTTTGTCCAATCGGATGCATTTGCATTTTTTTTAAAGATGATTCTTATTCTGATCAAGGCTGCATTTATTTGATCAAAAATACTGTAATATTGTGAAATATTATTTCATTGAAAAAAAAAAAAAAAAACTGTTTTCTATGTGAATATATTTTAAGATATAATTTATTCCTGTGATGCAAAGCTGAATTTTCATCAGCTGTTACTCCAGTCTTCAGTGTCACATGATCCTTCAGAAATCATTCTAATGTGCTGATTTATTATTAATGTTGAAAACAGTTGTGCTGCTTAATATTTTTTTGCAACCTGTGATACTTTTTTTGGGATTCTTTGATCAATAAAAGATTAAAAAGAACAGCATTTATTTAAAATAGAAAGTTTTCTAACAATATACACTACTGTTCAAAAGTTTGGGCTCAGTAAATTTTTATTCCTTCTGTTTTTGAAAGAAATTAATACTTTTATTCACCAATGGTGTGTTAAATTAATAAAAAGTGATAGCATAGCTTCACATTTAAAAAAAAAAAAAAAAATTTAAATAAATGCTGTTTTTTTGCTTATTCATTAAATAATACTGAAAAAAAATCACAGGTTCCAAAAATATCTGTTTCCAACACTGATCATTCTAATAATAATTCAGCTTATTAAAATGTTTTCTGAAGGATCATGTGATATTTAAGACTGGAGTAACAGCCAGTGAAAATTCAGCTTTGTATCACAGGATTAAATTATATTGTAAAGTATATTAAAATAAAAATCATTCTTTTATATTTTAACAACATTTTACAATATTAACATTTTTTTTTTCTGTATTGTTGATCAAATAAATGCAGCCTTGATGAGCATATGAGACAAGTCTTACTGATCCCAAACCTTTGAGCAGCAGTGTGTTTTTCATTCTATTCACAGCTGATTTGTCCAGTTTTGGCTGGGAGCTCTTCTCTTAAAAACCGACCAATTTTTTTTTAAGTTTGCGCAACTTAAACACAAACTCGCACTGAAACTGGATTTGTTGAGGCCGTTGGAGTGTAAAAAGAGCAACAAAAGCTCTTGAAGATCCACAAGCTCTATTTGTATCAAAAGAAACAATGCAAATAATGTGATTACGTGTTGCACCTCCAGCCCTTTCTGGCCTCTCTGAACCCTGCGCTGGCGTCCCGTCCAGCCTTGGGTGAGGAATTTGGGCACTTATTCCCGTGAACCCATAAATTCCCTTGTGTTGTTTTGGATTTGATTTCTCGCAGCGTTGTTTACCGCTGTATTTGTGTGAGTGGATAATGAGAAGTGTGTGGGTGTAAGTGAGGATGATGAAGCACAAGATCACATCAGTGCATATGACACATCTGTCTTCATCAAGCGGCGTTTAAGGGTGTAAACCTAAGTTTATCTGAAATCTATGATGAGACCCACGGAGTGCACAATTCTCAAAAAGTCTCCTGCAGTTTATGGACAGTGTCTGGAATGTTCTGTAAATAATCTGATTTATGAACATTGTTGTTAGTTCTGGAAAATGTCTGAGCTGCAGTTTTTTTGGAGTGGCATTTCAGTGAAAAGTGTCTCTTTAGGTTGGACTGGGGTCAAGCTTTCTCTTTTACCCACGCTGCACAGTTTTAATATTGGTGTGAATAATTCAGACCTGTTCTCAAAGCATTTCACATTAAAGCGACCCTGTAAAAAGGCTTCGGGGTTTAATCCTGCCGTATGGGTTTAATCCGAACATTAAGGGTGTCTTTCCACTAGTGTTGTCACAATACCAAGATTTTGTCACCCTGCTGCCTTAAAATGTTAAGTTCAGTCAGCTCAAATAAGTACTAAGAGACAACTAAGTTATTTGAGTTGACTTAACAAAAAACTTGGTTTGTTAAACTTAAAAACTGGGTAAGTTTCGTGGCTGCCTTCAAATTTGAAGTTTATTCATGTAAGTTGTCGCTTAGTACAGCTTAACATTTTAAGTTGACTAAACTTTTTTGAGTTGACTGAACTTAAAATTTGAAGGCAGCCAGGTAACAAATTATTTTAAGTAAAAAAAACCTAAATATTAGGTTTGTTAAACTTAAAGGAACACTCCACTTTTTTTGGAAATAGGCTCATTCTCCAACTCCCCCCGAGTTAATATGTTAATTTTTACCGTTTTGAAATCCATTCAGTCGTTCTCCTGTTCTGGCGATATCACTTTTAGCATAGCTTAGCATAGATCATTGAATCCTATTAGACCAATAGCATCACGTTCAAAAATGACCAACGAGTTTCCATATTTGTTGTATTTAAAACTTGACTCTTCTGTAGTTCTATCGTGTACTAAGACCGGTGAAAATGCAAAGCTGTGAGTTTCTAGGCTGATAAGATTAGGAACTACACTTCCATTCCGGCGTAATAGTCAAGGTAGTTTGCTGCCGTAATAAGGCCGAAGCAGGCGGAGTGTTATCAGAAATGAGTTCCTAGCTAGTTTAGCATTTGCACATGTGCTGCGTGGTATTACTGCTCCTGCTTCGGCCATATTACGGCAGCAAACTTCCTTGACTATTACGCCGGAATGGGAGAGTAGTTCCTCATCTTATCAGCCTAGAAAATTGAAGCTTTGCATTTCCACCGGTCTTAGCACACGATATAACTACAGAAGAGTCAAATTTTAAATAGGACAAATATGGAAACTCGTTGGTCATTTTTGAACGTGATGCTATTGGTCTCATAGGATTCAATGATCTATGCTAAGCTATGCTAAAAGTGATATCGCCAGAACAGGAGAACGGCTGAATGGATTTAAAAATGGTAAAACTCAACTTATTAACTCGGGGGGGGAGTTGGAGAATGAGCCTATTTCCAAAAAAAGTGGAGTGTTCCTTTAAGTGCTGTTTGTTACCCGGCTGCCTTAAATCTTTTAGTTGAATCAACTCAAAAATCCAAGTTGTCACTTAGTACAACTTAACATTTCAAGTTGACTAAACTTTTTTTTGTTGACTGAACTTAAAGTTTAAATGCAGCCAGGTAACAAATTATTTTAAGTTGACTCAACAAATAGTTTTTTACTGTTAAAAAAAACAAACAAACAAACCAAAAAAAAATTGTTGTCAACTTAAAATAATTAGTTACACTGCTGCCTTGTAAGTATTTAAGTTCAGTCAACTCAAATAAGCTTAGACAACTTGAAATGTTAAGTTGTATTAAGTGACAACTTAGATATTCGAGTTGACTAACCAAAATATTAGGTTTGTTAAACTTAAGTGCTGTTTGTTACCCGGCTGCCTTAAATCTTTTAGTTGAATCAACTCAAATATCCAATTTGTCACTTAGTACAACTTAACATTTCAAGTTGACTAAACTTCTTTTTTTTTTTGAGTTGACTGAACTTAAAGTTTAAAGGCAGCCAGGTAACACATTATTTTAAGTTGATTCAACAAATAGTTTTTTTTACAGTGTACTACAGGTATACGACAGGTAAAGTAAATGAATAATCGATAATCCAAATGGAGCTTATAGTTTTATTTTTTCCCAAATTCACTTGAAATTTTTGGGATTGATAGAAATTCATTTTAATCATGCTAGCAACATGTTAGTAACAAGCTAATCATGTTATAAACATGTTAATAATGCTAGAAACAGGCTACTAATGCTAACATCATGCTAGCGACATTCTAATCATGCTAGCAACATGTTAGTAACAAGCTAATCATGTTATAAACATGTTAATAATGCTAGAAACAGGCTACTAATGCTAACATCATGCTAGCAACATTCTAATCATGTTAGCAACATGTTAGTATTAAGCTAATCATGTTAGAAACATGTTAATCATGCTAGAAACAGGCTACTAATGCTAACATCATGCTAGCGACATTCTAATCATGTTAGCAACATGTTAGTAACAAGCTAATCATGTTAGAAACATGTTAATCATGCTAGAAACAGGCTACTAATGCTAACATCATGCTAGCGACATTCTAATCATGCTAGCAACATGTTAGAAACATGTTAATCATGCTATAAACATGTTAATCATGCTAGAAACAAGCTACTAATGCTAACATCATGTTAGCGACATTCTAATCATGCTAGCAACATGTTAGTAACAAGCTAATCATGTTAAAAACATGTTAATCATGCTAGAAACAAGCTACTAATGCTAACATCATGTTAGCAACATTCCAATCATGCTAGCAACATGTTAGTATTAAGCTAATCATGTTAGAAACATGTTAATCATGCTAGAAACAAGCTACTAATGCTAACATCATTCTAGCGACATTCTAATCATGCTAGCAACATGTTAGTAACGAGCTAATCATGTTAGAAACATGTTAATCATGCTATAAACATGTTAATCATGCTAGAAACAAGCTACTAATGCTAACATCATGTTAGCGACATTCTAATCATGCTAGCAACATGTTAGTAACAAGCTAATCATGTTAAAAACATGTTAATCATGCTAGAAACAAGCTACTAATGCTAACATCATGTTAGCAACATTCTAAGCATGTTAGCAACATGTTAGTATTAAGCTAATCATGTTAGAAACATGTTAATCATGTTAGAAACAGGCTACTAATGCTAACATCATGTTAGCGACATTCTAATCATGCTAGCAACATGTTAGTAACAAGCTAATCATGTTAGAAACATGTTAATGCTAGAAACAGGCTACTAATGCTAACATCATGCTAGCGACATTCTAATCATGTTAGCAACATGTTAGTAACAAGCTAATTATGTTATAAACATGTTAATCATGCTAGAAACAGGTTACTAATGCTAACATCATGCTAGCGACATTCTAACCATGTTAGCAACATGTTAGTAACAAGCTAATTATGTTAGAAACATGTTAATCATGCTAGAAACAGGTTACTAATGCTAAAAACATGCTAACAACATGTTAATCATGCTAGAAACATGTTAACAACATGTTAATTAGGTTAAACATGTTAACAACATGCTAACAATATGTTAATCAGGCTAGAAACATGTTAACAACATGTTCATAATGCTAGTAACTTGTTAGTAATGCTAACATAATGCTAGCAACATTATGATCATGCTAGCTACACATTAGTAAAATGCTAATCATGTAAGAAACATGCTAGAAATATGTTAACAACATCATGTTAGAAAAATGGTAGTGCTTTGCTAATCATGTTAGCAACATGGTAATGATGCTATCAACATGTTAGCAACACGTTATTGACATATTAATCATGTTACAAACATTATAGAAACATGTTAAAAACATGCTAATCATTCTAGAAACATGTTAGCAAATGTTTTTGCTAATCATGCTAGCTACATGCTAGTAACATGCTAAATAAGTTAAAAACATGTTATATATCAATTTATCCATCCATCCATCTGACAGACTGTATTAGCTTTAAAACTACTTTAAACTTCAATCTTTTTCAGGCTGAAAACCATCAAATTTCTACAATTTTTTTAAAAACTTTTTCACACTTTCTGATCCGACTTTTTCAAGCCAACTTTTTTTATCTAGTTGTACTTGTTATACTCAAAAAAAAAAAAAAGATGCTGACATGGCATTAAATAAAAATGTACTACTACTACTTTAAGAATGGCGTAAATGTAACACATGGCCATTCTTGACGTAAATGTTTGCTACATTTAGTCTTTTTGGGCGGGAATGTCTTTTCCTGATACTGTTGTTTTACTCCTCCAGCACATTGCGTAGTTTACAGTGTTACAAAGTTGCAGGTTCAAACCACAGCAGAACTATTCAAGGCCGCTAATCTGGTCTTCCTGAATTGTAGAAACACATTGTATACTTTAGGTGGAGGAATTTTTCAAACATGTCAAACATTCACTATAACAAAACGAAACATTTACAGTTTACAAGAGACTTTTGAAAATGTTAAAAACTCATTAAGGGTATTCCTCCACGGCTGGGTTGAACAGTGTGTCCATTACCACAGAATCCTTGTCTCTGAAGTGGACTCAGATGATGTGAAAGGTGTCTGATAAAACTCTTACTCAACACACAGCAGCGATAATGAGTTTGGACAAACAGAACAGGCCAAAAACTGCCTCGGAAAGCTTCATCTCTGATGGTTCGGCCCAGTATTTTTGTTAGATTGTTGCTCTATGCATGTACACAACATAAAATATATACATGATTGTTTCTCTGGACATGTATTGGACAGGAGCATTTATTAGCTAGTTACTGTTCTGCTACTGAAGCTCTTTAGTCATCTTCTTCTCTTCTCTAGATTTCTGAACGCTACTCCTTGAGCTTTCAAGCTAGAAGCACCAAACTCAGCCCAGCTCTTCAGACTGATCTCACTTAGTGTGCTTTATCTTTTCAGACGGATCCGACTTTTCGTTTTCATAAAATTGAAGATTAAAATACATAAAAATCCCATAGACTTGCATTGACGGATTGTTTCCTTCTATGTACTGTTTCTAATCCACTCAAACGTCCATTCTATATAATATTTCTAATCTATTTAACTAGCCGAGCCTAGCAACTACAATCATGCTAGTAACTTGTCAGTCAGGTTAATGACATGTAAATAATGTGCTAATCATTCTAGAAACATATTAGCAACTTTATAATCATGCTAGAAACTTGCTAATCATGCTAGAAACATGTTAGCAACTTGTTAGTCAGGTTAGAAACATGTTAGAAAAGTGTTAATCATGCTAGAAACATGCTAGCAACTTGCTAGTCAGGCTAGAAACATGTTAGAAACATGTTAGAAACTTGTTAATCATGCTAGAATCAGGCTAGAAACGTGCTAATCATGCTAGAAACATGTTAGCAACTTGCTAGTCAGGCTAGAAACATGTTAGAAACATGCTAGCAACTTTCTAATCATGCTAGAAACAGGTTAGCAACATGTTAAAAACTTGCTAATCATGCTAGAAACTTGCTAATCATGCTAGAAACATGTTAGCAACTTGTTAGTCAGGTTAGAAACATGTTAGAAAATTGTTAATCATGCTAGAAACATGCTAGCAACTTGCTAATCATGCTAGAAACATGCTAGCAACTTGCTAGTCAGGCTAAACATGCTAGCAACTTGCTAATCATGCTAGAAACATGTTAGCAACATGTTAGAAACTTGCTAATCATGCTAGAAACAGATTAGCAACATGTTAAAAACTTGCTAATCATGCTAAAATAAGGCTAGAAACGTGCGAAAACATGTTAGAAACTTGTTAATAATGCTAGAAACATGCTAGCAACTTGCTAATCATGCTAGAAACATGGTAGCAACTTGTTTGTCAGGTTAGAAACATGTTAGAAACATGCTAGCAACTTGTTAATCATGCTAGAAACATGTTAGCAACATGTTAGAAACTTGCTAATCATGCTAGAATCAGGCTAGAAACTTGTTAATAATGCTAGAAACATGCTAGCAACTTGCTAATCTTGCTAGAATCAGGCTAGAAACGTGCTAATCATCCTAGAAACTTGCTAATAATGCTAGAAACATGCTAGAATCAGGCTAGAAACGTGCTAATCATCCTAGAAACTTGCTAATAATGCTAGAAACATGCTAGAATCAGGCTAGAAATGTGCTAATCATCCTAGAAACGCGTTAGTCATGCTAGAAACATGCTAGCAACATGCTAGAATCAGGCTAGAAATGTGCTAATCATCCCAGAATCTTGCTAATCATGCTAGAAACATGCTAGAATCAGGCTAGAAACGTTAGCAACTTGTTAGTCAGGTTAGAAACATGTTAGAAAATTGCTAATCATGCTAGAAACATGCTGGCAACTTGCTAGTCAGGCTAGAAACATGTTAGAAACTTGCTAATCATGCTAAAATCAGGCTAGAAACGTGCTAATCAAGTTAGAAACTTGTTAATAATGCTAGAAACATGCTAGCAACTTGTTAATCATGCTAGAATCAGGCTAGAAACGTGCTAATCATCCTAGAATCTTGCTAATCATGCTAGAAACATGCTAGAATCAGGCTAGAAACATGCTAATCATCCTAGAAACTCGTTAATCATGCTAGAAACATGCTAGCAACATGCTAGTCAGGCTAGAAACATGTTAGCAACTTGTTAGCCAGTTTAGAAACATGTTAGCAACTTGTTAGCCAGTTTAGAAACATGTTAGAAACATGCTAGCAACTTGTTTATCATGTTAGCAACTTGCTAATCATGTTAGAAACATGCTAGAAACATGTTAGAAACATGCTTGCAACTTGTTAGTCATGCTAGAAATTTGCTAATGACATGCTAGTAACTTGCTAATCATGCTAGAAACATATTAAACATGCTAGTAAAATGTTAGAATCATTCTAACTACATTCTAATCATGTTAGCAAAATGTTAGCTAATATATCTATATAAAGTTGAAAACTTTAGGCTTTTACAGCTGCTTTAAACTTTCATTGCTAGGCTTTCTCAAACCAACCTAAAGTCTGTCTTGACAAACTTTATCTAGTTTATAAAATTTGTTTAACATTTTAAAAAAGAAGTTTGTTGTGCTCATCAAGGCTGCATTTATTTGACTAAAAATAAATAGATACATCAATTATATTATATTATATTATAAATAAATAAAATAAAAATACAGAAAAAATCATAATATTGTGAAATATTATTACAATTTGGAATAGCTGTTTTCTATGTAAATATATATTAAAATGTAATTTATTTCTGTGATTTAAATCTGAATTTTCAGCGTCATTACTTCAGTCTTCAGTGTCACATGATCCTAAAAATCATATAAATTTGCTGATTTGCTGCTCAAGAAACATTTCTGATTATTATCAATGTGAAAAACTGTCCAGTATTTTTGTTGAAACCATGATACATTTGATTTTTTTAGGGTTCTTTAATTAATAGAAAGTTCAAAAGAACAGCATTTATTTGAACTATAAATGTTTTGTAACATTAAATGTCTTAATTTCAGCATGGATGCATTCAATTGATTAAAAGTGTCAGTAAAGTCTTAATTTCCTTTTAAAAAGTCATAGAGACGCCAAACTTTTAAAAAAGGTAGGGAATATACAAATTTTTGTTTATTTTTATGTCTTACCTATCTCTCCATCTCCGGGATAAAAACCGGAATAAACCAGGACGAATGTGAAACCTCTCGATCAACTTTTTCATACCTTGGCAACTCAGAAGTTCCTTCAATCCGCAAAATGTCAAACCTAGCTTCCTGAGGACAGAGTGGTTTTCATTTGCTTTGATGTTGGCTTTCCTCATGTCTTTCCGCTTGTTAATTTAAACCGTGGAAGACAATCAGCGCTGGTGGATGAAAAATGTGATAAACATTGGAAAGAGGCTGGTTTGGGGTCATGATGCTCTCTGGCTGGGAGATGAAGGGATGCTGAAGTTTCGCCAATAAATGTGATGGTCTCTCCTCGAAGGGTTCAGGGCTTTAAGCAGAAATAATCACTAAATAAAAGACAGCAATCATCTTTTTTCTGTCTTCACATTAAACCAGCTTGTAGTGTCCAAGTGAGATTAAAGTAAACCTGGCCAATTTCACCTAAAACCACCCTGCATTAAATAACCTACTATGAAAACCTCACTACCATTCGAAAGTTTCCCATCAGTGAGATTTATTTATTTTTTCTGAAGGAAAAGAAAATACAAGGGCGCATTAAATTGATCAAAAGTGACAGAAAAGACTTTCAAAATTTCACATTTTAAATGCTGCTTTTTTTCTAACTTTGTATTCATCTGTGAATCCAGAAAAATAAAATGCATCACCGTTTACTCAAAAATATTGGGCTGCAGAACATTGCTAATAATCTGTAATGTTTCTTAAGCAGCAAATCTTCATGTTAGAATGATTTCTAAAGGATCATGTGACACTGATGCTAAAAAATTTAACTTTGATCACAGGATTTTTTTTTTTTTTTTACTATATATTCACATAAAGTTGAGGTCAAAAGTTTACACCCCCTTGCAGAATCCGCAAAATATTAAATATTTTACCAAAATAAGAGTGATGTTGATTAGTACTAACCTGAATAAGATACTTCACATCAAAGATGTTTACATATAGTCCATGAGAGAAAATAATAGTTCGATTTATAAAAATGACCCCGTTCAAAAGTTTTCATTCCCTTGATTCCTTGTACTGTGTTGTTAGCTGAATGATCCACAGCTGTGTTTTTTTGTTTAGTGATAGTTGTTCATGAGTCCCTTGTTTGTCCTGAACAGTTAAACTGCCTGCTGTTCTTCAGAAAAAATCCTTCAGCTCCCACAAATTCTTTGGTTTTCCATCATTTTAGTGTATTTGAACCCTTTCCAACAATGACTGTATGATTTTGAGATCCATCTTTTCACACTGAGGACAACTGAGGGACTCATATGCAACTATTACAGAAGGTTCAAACACTCACTGATGATTCTGTAGCCTCTGAAGGGAAGTAGTCAATACAAAAATATGATATCCAGGCAAAATAAGAAAAATGTAAAAAACCTCATTCTTTTCAAAAGTTTTCACCCCCCGGCTCTTAATGCATGGTGTTTCCTTCTGGAGCATCAGTGAGTGTTTGAACCTTCTGTAATAGTTGTATATGAGTCCCTCAGTTGCCCTCAGTGTGAAAAGATGCATCTCAAAATCATACAATTATTGTTGAAAAGGGTTCAAATACACAAAAATGCTGAAAAACTAAAGAATTTGTGGGAGCTGAAGGATTTTTCTGAAGAACAGCAGACAGTTTAACTGTTCAGGACAAACAAGGAACAACTATCACTAAACAAAAAACACAGCTGTGGATCATTCAGCTAACAACACAGTATTAAGAGTCAAGTGTATGTAAACTTTTGAACAGGTCTTTTTCATAAACTCAACTATTATTTTCTCTTGTTGACTATATGTAGACATCTTTCATGTGAAATATTTTATTCAGGTCAGAACTAGGGATGCACGATATTTATCGGACAGATTTGGGTAAAAATTACGTCATTTTTATTGCTCCGATAAATAAATGAAATCCGATCTGATAAAGTACTCTTGCTGGTAAATCAATCAGTCTGGTTTATCTGAGATTCATCTGCTTTCCGAGTGCAAGTGACTGCAGCTGTAAACTGCAGTGACTCTCGGACTTTGTCGCGTGTAATACGTCATCATCTGTGTCATCACCAACGTCTTCGCCGGTCTGGAAGTTTTTCGCGGTGGCAGAGGAGGACGATGCTTTTGCTATTTGCAACACATGTTTAGCAAGGATTCCGAGAGGAGGTAAAAAGCCATCAAGTTTTAACACAACAAATCTTATATCTCACTTCAGAGGTCGTCATCGCGGTGAATCTGTTTTAGGGGCCGTTCACATTCACTGTGTTGGGCTTGCGGCATTCTGAAAAGTTGATGTTTTTATTTACATTTACATTTACATTTATTCATTTAGCAGACGCTTTTATCCAAAGCGACTTACAATTGGGAATACAACAAATAATTCATCCTAAGGAGGCAGATCGACATAGGAAGTGCTCAAAAGTACCATATGTCAGGCGTTGTTAGATGAGTACGGGCTAGAAAGGGAAGATCAGGAAAGAGAGGAGAATTTTTTTTTTTTTTTTTTTTCAGATAGTCAGATAGTGTCGAAAAAGATGGGTTTTCAGCAGTCGCTTGAAGACAGTAATGGAGTCAGCGTTTTTATCTCGATTCTGATGTTTTGTTCCCCACTTTGTACGATTTGGTTGCTGCAAGCATTCATAATATGATCAATAAGAAGCTTTAACGGACATTTGGACATCTCCATGATGCACTTTTCATTTTTTCCAGGTTGACAAATGTCAAAGCATTTTATTAATTTAGAATTGTGGTGCCTTACACAAAAAAATAAAAACATTTTTGAAGAGTCAGGACTGATGTTTGCTATGATTATTAGACCCAGATATATACAGTAATATACATTTCATTACACGGTGCACAAAATTATCATATAAAAATATGAACGTATCGGTATCGGGCACAAGAAGGACTTAATTATCGGCTATCGGTATCGGTAAAAAAATTTCATATCGTGCATCCCTAGTCAGAACTAAATAAACAATAGCATGCATTTTGTATGATCCCTTTTATTTTGGAAAAATTAACATTTTGCAAATTCTGAAAGGTAAATGTTAACTTTTGCACTGCAAAAAGGCTTTTCTTACTTAGATTTTTTTTGTCTCGTTTCCAGCCAAAATATCTAAAAATTCTTAAATCAAGAAGGATTTTCTAGACAAGTAAAAAATTGTCTTGTTTTCAGAAAAAAGAAGCCAAGTTTTTGCTTGAAACAAGCAAAATAATCTTGTTTTCTGCTTGAAATCAGATTATTTTTCTTCCCTTATTGGCAGATTATTTTGCTTGTTCTAAACAAAAACTCTCTTTATTTTGACTCCTTTTTTCTGAAAGCAAGACAATAATTTTTACTTGTCTAGGAAATCCTTTTTGATTTAAACATTTTTAAATATTTTGGCCAGAAACAAGACAAGTAAAGCATTTTTTGCAGTGTTACCTCAACTCACTGCAAAAAATGTGTTTCTTGCTTAGCCAAAATATCTAAAAATTCTTAAATCAAGAAGGATTTTCTAGACAAGTAAAAATGTTCTTGTTTTCAGAAAAAAGAAGCCAAAATTAAGTGAGTTTTTGCTTTTGATTTAACTTTTTTTTTTTTTTTTACATTTTGGCCAGAAACAAGACAAAAAAATCTAAGTACACACTTTTTTGCAGTGTGACCTCAACTCACTGTAAAAAATGCGTTTCTTACTTAGATTCTTTCTCATGTTTCCAGCCTAAATATCTAAAAATTCTTAAATCAAGGAGGATTTTCTAGACAAGTAAAAAAAATTTCAGAAATTCAGAAAATTTTCAAAAAAGTCAGAATTAAGTGTGTTTTTGCTTAGAACAAGCAAAATAATCTGCCAATGGGGTAAGCAAAAAAACTTATTTAAAACAGAAAACAAGATTATTTTTCATACCCCATTGGCAGATTATTTTGACTTGTTTTTTCTGAAAACAAGAAAATAGTTTGTACTCGTCTAGAAAATCCTTCATGATTTTAAGAATTTTTAGGTATTTTGGCTGGAAACAAGAAAAAAAAAGTAAGAAAAGCATTTTTGCATTGCAAAAGTTAACACTTCCCTTTCAGAATCTGCAAAAATTTACCAAAATAAGAGGGATCATACAAAATGCATGTTATTGTTTATTTAGTTCTGACCTGAATAAGATATTTCACATGAGAGATGTTTACATATAGTAGAAAATAATAGTTGAGTTTATGAAAAAGACCTTAATTCATAATACTGTGTAGTAAGAAAAGCATGTTTTAAAATCTTACCAACCCTAAACTTTTGAAAGGATTTTGGACTTTCTCCAGTTAAAAAAAAAAAAAAAAACCCAAAAATGGATAGGTTGATTTAACTTAACTGAAGTAATAATTGTCAACCTCATAAGAAAAATTAGGACTTGAAGTGATGACTATTTTCTACCTTCTTTCAAGTTTGTCAGGCCTGATTTCATATCCTCTCCCATATCTAATAAGGCTTGCCGGTGCCAGTTTGGAGTTCCTTCATCTATCACATCCTATTTCTGTTGGTTGCAGGTCAGAAAGGAAAGCAAGCAGGGGAATTTGGAGGTATAAAAGAATATGCGTATTCCCATGTGGATGAGATAAATTGCTGTTTATGTTTCAGCGTAGGCTGACAGACATAATGTTCCTTTGTTTATGTTTTGGATGAGGACCTGCCTGGCAGCGGCCGCTAGATACGTGTCGAGACAGCCAGCGCTGCTGTATGACTGTACCTCCGTTTCCCAGAATGCCAAAAACTGGCACCTGAAAGCGTTTGAAAAGCGTCTGATGTGAATAGATTTATTTGAATTGGTATTCCTCCTCAGCGTGCAGAAACGCAACGGCTAACTAGATCTTGGCGGCCAAGCTTTGCTAATGAATATTGAGGTGGGCCCAAATGGAGTATAGAGTGATAACTAAATGAGAATTCAGCTCCTCTGCCTGCTGTTTCTCCCTGATGGCCTGCCGTTCGGAGCCGTCATCAATAGCTGGAAAGGAAGTAATCCACAGTGGGACAGGAGCCCCGAATCAACCCACTTCCCACGGAACCGGAGCAGACCAAAACACATGCGAATCCTCTCCCGTTCGGCCCTCGAAATGTTAACTTCCCAGCGAGCAGCATTTGAGGACAGCGTGGTTTTCATTTGCTTTGATGCCGTTCATTTATACCGTCGAAGACAATGGATGAAAAATGCGATAAACATTGGAAGCAGGCCGGGTCGGGGTCACAGCGGCTGAAAAGCGGAGGTGAGGCGTGCGCCGCCGGCTCGGCCTTCCGCGCGCTTCCATGGGAGAAGCCGGCGATGATTATGCAACTTTTTGTTACTCAACAGTTCCTCCACAATGCAGATGAAATGGCAAATGTATGTAAGCTTTAGCTGATTCATTCCAGGTTTCTTCCACGCGCTGTGACTTTGAGGAGCTCTCCGGGAAGGGATCCGAGAGGGAGGTGAAGAGGGGAGCGGACGTGCTTCCAGAGCTCCAAAAACGTCGTCCTCAGAAAAATCTGCGACCTGAAAGGGAGCCATGTTTGCTTTGGATGCAATCGAAAGAGTCACCGAGCGATAACGGATCTCTCTCTGTTCCTGTAAATGACCCGTTGACAGACGGAAAGGAGACCGTCCTTTGTCCTCGTGCCATCGCCGTACCAAAAAAGAAACGACGGCAAAAAAGAGCGCTTCCTCTTGTGTTCGTTCTATTTCGGTCTTACTGTGGGATTAGAGGTAGTTTTGGAGAAACCCTGTGCTTCTATGCTGTTTTAGTATTCAGCGTTGTCACAATACTGCCATTTTTAATTTTAATGCAATACCTTGTATCAATATTCAATACCCAAACAAATTCCACAACATTAAGAGCATAATATTTGAACATTTATCTGTTCATTTATTTTTGACCGTATATTGTTTCAAATCATTTAATATTCATTATTTTTAAATTAAACATAAATTTTAAGACAGAAATATATTTATTATTTTACTTCATTTTAAATTACAATATTTAATAGCTTATATACTGTAATAATAATAATAATAATAATAGCATTTATTGTAATTATTAAAAATAAAAAAATGTAGTAATTTATTTATTATTTAAGACAGAAATGTTACTGTTGTAATACAACTACAATGTAAATGTAAAAATAAATATGTATAAGTATAGTAAGTATATTTATTATTTTACTACTTTTTAAACTACAATACTACTTAATAGCTTATATACTGTAGTAGTACTAATATCAATAATAATAATTATTATTATTATTAAAAATAAAAAAGAAACATTATAATCATGTATTATTTTTAAGACAGAAATATTACTGTTGTAATACAACTGCAATGTAAATATATAAGTATATTAGTAAGTATATTTATTATTTTACTTCATTTTAAATTACAATATTTAATAGCTTATATACTGTAATAATAATAATAATAAAAATAATAATATTTATTGTAATTATTAACATAAGTATATTAAGGAGTATATTCATTTTTAACTTAATTTTAAATTACAATACTTAATAGGATATATACTGTAATAATAATAATAATAATAATAATAATAATAATAATTATAACATTTATTGTAATTATTAAAAAAGTCTAATGATTTATTGTTTATTATTTTTAAGACAGAAATATTACTGTTGTAATAACTGCAATGTAAATATAAATGTATAAATGTTCATAACATATTCATTATGCTACTTAATGTTAACACTTATTAGCTTATATACTACTAATAATACTAATACTAATAATATTTATTGTAATTATTATACAAATTATAATAATTTATTATTTTTAAGACAAAAATAGTACTGTTGTAATACAACTACATTGTAAATAATAATATATAAGTATACTAGTATGTTCATTATTTTACTTGATTTTAACTTACAATACTACCTAATAGCTTATATACTGTAATAATAATAATAATATAATAATATTAACGTTTATTTTAATTATTAAAAACAGAAATATTACTCTTGTAATACAACTACAATGGAAAAATAAATACATTAGTAAGTATATTAATTATTTTACTTAATTTTAAATTGCAATACTTCGTAATAATAATATTTATTGTAATTATTATTAAAAAAAAATTATAAGTATTTATTATTTTTAAGACATACATATTACTGTTGTAATACTACAGTGTAAATATAAATAAGTATACTAGTAACTATGTTCATTATTTTACCTAATTTTAAATTACAATACTTTTTAATAGCTTATATGCTGTAGTAGTAGTAATAATAATAAATAATAATATAAATACATGAAAAATAAATATAAGATAATAAATAAATAACCACAGGTGACCACAGGTTTACGCTTCTCATTACAAGTCTAGTAACACACAGTACACAAGAATGATGGAAATGATGCAAATGTGAAAGCATAACACGTACTGTAACTGGCGCATGTTACATTTTACTACATTAGCAGTGGAAACACCTTGTCATGAGCTGCTAGTGTGTAAATAAACACAGTGCAACACTTCAGTCTGAAACACGAAATGCAATGGACAACACTAGTGCTGCATCAGCATCTTTTCCTGAACTCTGATTTACCTCCAGCAGCATGTAATCATATTTGTTGCTAATTTTAGATGGTAATCCTTGGAAATTAAAAAAAGGTTAATCACGTAGAGTGACGGCTCTCTTTTGGAACTGACCTACGAGTCATGCTGCGTCACAAAAAGACAGAAAATATCCGCTTGAGTTACACAACCCGGGATTAGAGGGTTTTGTCGTCACAGTAGCTCAGTGTTTGTGTGTCCGAGAGAAAGCCTTTCACAATCGAATGGTGACCTGAAGTGTGTTCATATCGCAGATGATCATTGATGTTTAAAACTGGAAAGTTTCAGCCTTGGCTTCTGATTGGTTGATACAGAATTTTAGCCATGGCTACAATTTGCAATATAGTAACACTGATACTTTTCTCTCTTTTTATTGTTTTCATTACAGTGATCCCTCTTAAATCTTTTTGCTTAAAAGTCAAGTCTGTAATTTCTGCCCCATCAATCCAGTGTTACTGGACTGGACGAGTCCTGCAAGAATGACGTATTTTTGTAGACCAGCGCAGAAGTTTGCTGAAATCACTCCCTCGACAAAAACCAGATGGGTTTTCTATTGCCATTTGGATTATTGTAGAAAATAAGTATGAGAGTATGATTCGTACATGTTGTGTTCATCAGGATAATCTTCACAAATAAACACAACTTTTATGAATGCTGAAGCCTAAATATAATCAACAGAAATAAAAAGCTAAAGTTAGGCTTTAAACGAGCTACAACACGGTTGCATGACTGCAATGTTGCCACTACTAATCTTCATACAAATATTTATTTTATCTTTATTTAAAATGTACAAGTTGGAAAGTTTGAGTTGGAATCGTTTGCCAGAACGCAGTTTATACACTGTAAAAGTGCACTAGTCAACAGTATTTTATATTTCATTGTGTTTTATGTCATAGAATAAAATGTGAAAGTGAGTCTTATTTCATGTATTTGAGCAAAAACCCCCATTGACTTCAGGAGAAAAGAGTTGGAAGTGCTAAAACACTCCTAAAATGTGTGTCTGGGTTTTAGTCATCGTTAAATCAGCCCATTGATTTTTATTTGATGGAATTTGGTGGAAACGACCTGTCTTTCCGATCAATGTTAGATGACAAGAAATTGAAATGGAAATCATATTTCATATTAGATGATATGGTGCATAATGGTGCATAAATAAAGCATTTCACTCTTAACGTCACACTATGCAAATATTTTCTAATTAGGTTTTATTGTATAACGTAGAAACTTTGACTCTGATTTACTTAAAAGAAATGCTTGTCATGAAGTGTGAAGATCACAATGTCCATGTAACTTCATGAAGACAATATCGGATTTGAAGTCTCCAATCAACAATTCAGTGATTCAGTTGATCCCGTCAAAGTGAGTCACCAGTAAACAACTCACTGATTCATCATTTTAATCATTTGAATCAGTGAGTTGTTTACTGGAGACTCACTCTGACCGGATTATTTGATTCAGTGGTGACTCTCTGACCGGACCATTTGATTCAGTGGTGACTCACTCTGTCCGGATCATTTGATTCAGTGGTGACTCACTCTGTCCGGATCATTTGATTCAGTTGTGACTCTCTGACTGGATCATTTGATTCAGAGAGTTGTTGACTGGTGACTCACTCTGACTGAATCATTTGAATCAGTCAGTTATTGACTGGAGACTTGCTTTGACCGGATCATTTGATTCAGTGGTGACTCACTCTGTCTGGATCATTTGATTCAGTGAGTTGTTGACTGGTGACTCACTCTGACTGGATCATTTGATTCAGTGGTGACTCACTCTGTCCGGATCATTTGATTCAGTGAGTTGTTGACTGGTGACTCACTCTGACTGGATCATTTGATTCAGTGGTGACTCACTCTGTCTGGATCATTTGATTCAGTGAGTTGTTGACTGGTGACTCGCTCTGACTGGATCATTTGATTCAGTGGTGACTCACTCTGTCTGGATCATTTGATTCAGTGAGTTGTTGACTGGTGACTCGCTCTGACTGGATCATTTGATTCAGTGGTGACTCACTCTGTCCGGATCATTTGATTCAGTGGTGACTCGCTCTGACTGGATCATTTGATTCAGTGGTGACTCACTCTGTCTGGATCATTTGATTCAGTGAGTTGTTGACTGGTGACTCACTCTGACTGGATCATTTGATTCAGTGGTGACTCACTCTGTCCGGATCATTTGATTCAGTGAGTTGTTGACTGGTGACTCACTCTGACTGAATCATTTGATTCAGTGAGTTGTTGACTGGTGACTCACTCTGACTGGATCATTTGATTCAGTGGTGACTCACTCTGTCTGGATCATTTGATTCAGTGAGTTGTTGACTGGTGACTCGCTCTGACTGGATCATTTGATTCAGTGGTGACTCACTCTGTCTGGATCATTTGATTCAGTGAGTTGTTGACTGGTGACTCGCTCTGACTGGATCATTTGATTCAGTGGTGACTCACTCTGTCCGGATCATTTGATTCAGTGAGTTGTTGACTGGTGACTCACTCTGACTGAATCATTTGAATCAGTCAGTTATTGACTGGAGACTTGCTCTGACCAGATCATTTTAATCAGTGGTGACTCGCTCTGACTGGATCATTTGATTCAGTGGTGACTCACTCTGATTGGATCATTCGATTCAGTGGTGAGTCACTCTGAAGGGATCATTTGATTCAGTGAGTTATTGACTGGTGACTCACTTTGACTGGATCATTTAAATCACTGAGTTGTTGACTGGTGACTTCAGGACGAAATAGCTGGAAGTGCAAAAATGCTACTAAAATGTGTGTCTGTCTATTAGTTGTCATTAAATTAGCTCACTGATTTTTGTTGGTGGAAACTGCCTGGTTTTCTGACCAATGTCAGACAACAAGAAATGGAAAAAATCATATTCCATATTAGATGATATGGTGCATAAATAAAGCATTTTACTTTCAACTTCACACAACTTCACAAATATGTCCTAATCAGGTTTGACTGATTTACTTAAATGATTAGTTCACTTCCAGGATGTTAATGTCTTTCTTTTTTCATTTGTAAAGAAATTATGTTTTTTGAGGAAAACATTACAGGAATTATCCCTATATAGTGGACTTCTATGGTGCCTGTGAGTTTGTACTTCCAAAATGCAGCTTCAAAGGGCTTTAAACGATCCCAGCTGAGGAATAAGGGTCTCATCTAGCGAGACACAAAATATTTTCTTAAATAAATTAATATTTATATACTTTTTAACCACAAATGTGGAAAAACTCCCATCTCATTTTTTCCTCCAACTTTAAAATCATGCTACATTGCTGTTTTACCATTTTTTTTTTCTAAAGGGTGTTTGATCCCCTTTAAAAGTAAATTTTTATCATAAAGTGTAAAGATCATTCTGGGTATCACAATGTCCATGTAACTTCATAAAGACAATATCATATTTGGGAATTTCCGTACAAGTTTCCAAGTTGATCGTTTGTCTGTTCTCCAGTGCTTTTCCAAGTAGAATGCTGGAATTTCCAAGCGTAGTGTTATATATTGACTAAAATTTCAAAAGAACACATGAGTTGGCTTAAACCGATCATGAGAATCTTGTTTTATTATCTGAGAACCACAATTGAAACCACAAAAGTTGATACACAACAATATACGACATACATGTCTTGACGAAAGAGCCACAGAGGCACACACGGATGCAATAATAACAAAGAGTGTAACTAAGATGTTTTGCCTGTATCGGGGAAACAGACAGAAATGTGCTCTTAACTGATATGATGAATTGCTGGGTTTGGCTGAATTATGAGCGGCTCCTGCTTTATTTGATCAGTGTAAGGGATTGTGGTGGAAATGTAATGCAGTAAATAAAGTCTCACTCCCTCACAGTCTTTAGGGATCAGCAGAAAAACACTTGGAAGGATCTCAGGTCAGCGGTTGTATTCAGCAGGGAAGCATTTTGCATTATCATGCTTCTTCTCCCAGCTTTGAGCATAGGAAATATGTGTTTGTGTGTGTGTGTAAGCGAGAGTGACATTTCAGAAGGTGGACCACATACCTTGAAGCTCAGGTATGCAAGATGTTTTCTTCCTTGGTGGCCAAACATACCTGTTTTTGTAAGCTTTCATTATGAATGAAACATTGTTACTACAACTACTACTACTACTGCTCTCTCTCTCTCTCTCTCTCTCTCTCTCTCTCTCTCTCTCTCTCTCTCTCTCTCTCTCTCTCTCTCTCTCTCTCTCTCTCTCTCTCTTTCAGTTTTTTTTTTAAATGTAGGGCCCTAGGATTTCAATGAAAACAAGGACAGACTTGTGGAATCCAGCCATAAATCAAAAGTAGGGCTGTACAGTTAATCAAATCGTGAAATTGACCAGCGTCTGTAATTATTAAAACATAAAAAGACTGCTATGAAGTCTGCATGTTCTGTATGTCATTTCAGTTGATTAAACTTGCACCAGACACACAAAAAAGATCTTCACTACAGCCCGCCAAAATACATTTTTGGTTTTACTTGAAGAAATTGTGACAGAAATACACTATTGTACAGTAGAATGTATTTCACAAACTGATAATCATAATAATAATAATAAAGTTTTAATAATTATTATTATCATTAATTTTATAATTTTATAATTATAAATAATAATAATTAATTATTATTAATTTATATATATATATATATATATATATATATATATATATATATATATATATATATATATATATATAGTTAATACTATTTTTTATATATCGGAATTAATAGCATATGCATAAGTTCTTCAATATTTTTATTATTATTATTTTATAATATATTTATTAATATTTCCTGTAATAATTTGACAATTTAATTTGTATGAAAAAAAAGATTTTGAACGTGATGTAAAATTAACAGATTTATACATAGAACCTTTTTGATTCTGTAATATAAATTATAATATTTTTCACAAAAAGTTGTTAAAACACAATTAGAAAAGCACTGCACTAGAAAAGTTTGTCTGCAGGGCTATCAAAATAAGTCCTACTTTTAACATAAAAAAACATGCATAACAAGTTTTTATTTTATTTTTAGAAATACATTTTTGGAAAATTAATTAATATGATTAAAATGAATTTGACTTAAACAGATTTATATATAAACATTTTTTATTGTAATATAGTATTTTTCACAAATGCATACGCTGTTAAAAACATAAATAGAAAAGTAGACACTGCATTCAGTAATCTGATAAATGTGTCTGCAGGACTAAAATAAAAGTCCAGATTTTGATGCTAATTGGCTAAATAATAACACTTGATGCCAATAATTACAAAATGTTATATATCGTCTGTTATATTGGTTTAGGGAAAACATTGGTTGACCACTGAGATTGAGTGCTTGGCACAGTGCCATACAGTTTACATTATGGCTTTGATAGGATTGTTTGTTTATTTATTTGTTTATTTATTTATTTATTTATTTATGTAGTTCTATACAATATAGAGTAAAAAAAAAATGCCAAAAATACTTTCATACATGAATAAAATTTCTCTGCTGCCACTTTAAATCTGTGTCTTAAAGCAAAGCAGGTTGAGAACCACCAGGATTGATGTCAAATATGTCAAACTGGGAAAGTGTCTTTTTTGTAGTTTCTCCTCTCAAAGGCTGAGTGAGCACACAAAAGGAGGTGAAACCATAGAGCCTGGCCAAAAGCACTAATGGACAAGTGATGAAATCGTGTTTCCTGCGCTCTGAAAAGAGTGCTGAGAAGTTGCTCGGGCTTGATAAGTTTGATGGCTGGACATGAAAATAGTTTGTGCATTTAAAATAGCTCACCGGATCAAGTCGAACACGGTCGGAAAACATGATGAAGCTATCAGCCAAACCTGAGTTACTTCTCCTTTGACAGTTGCTGCCTTTTTTCCAAAAAGTTCAGATTTCAGAGGTCCAAGGGATGTTTTTTTAAGGAAATAATAATAAAAAAACTTGGTAGCAACCAAGAATACTGTTTTGCTGGCAAGGCAGAGTAATTTACTGGAAATATGCGTCAGGGAAAAGTATATATTACTCCGTTTGCCGATGTACATGTGTGTGTTTGCAGTGATGAAGTGTGTCGTCAAAAGACACAGTGCCTACGTGACTTGGATTGATTGTTTCAGGTGAGAGAAGAGTCCAGAGGATTTGGCTCAGGACCATATAGTAGTGACATTTATATTTATGATACTTTCTCCATGACTACCAGGCAGTGTTTAGCAGTATGATCTTTCAGTAAATCCTATTATATTCTCTTTAATCTCAAATTTAACCCAGGCAGGGCCTGTTCCAGCAGTGCGGATTTAGCATAGTACTGCATTATCCCAGTATCACTCCATACATCCACAATGGCTGACATAACCATTAAAGGGGTCGTTCACCTAAAGACTGATTTTCTGCCATTATTTTTCTAACCTTTGATGTTCCAAACCTGTATGACTATCGAAGCTCAAGCTCAGAGGATTTCCCATTCTGAGCTGTTTTTGAGTCTCGCAAACTCACTAAATTGTGAACTGGAGACTCACTCTGATCGAATCATTTGAATCAGTGAGTTGTTGACTGGAGGCTCGTTCTGACTGGATCATTTGAATCAGTGAGGTGTAAATCAGTGAGATGTTTACTGGAGACTCGCTCTAGGTTGTTGTAGGTTGTTGATTAGAGACTCACTCTGACTGAACAATTTGAATCAGTGAGTTGTTGACTCTCTCTGACCGGATTATTTGTATCATTGATGTGTGAATCAGTGAATTGTTGATTGGAGACTCGCTTTGACCGGATTATTTAAATCAGTGAGATGTTTAAACCTGTTCCAAACCTATTGCTTAGACACTTGCTGTGACAGGATTATTTGAGTCAGTGAGGTGTGAATCAGTGCATTGTTGATTGGAGACTCACTCAGACCGAATAATTTGAATCAGTGAGTTGTTGACTCACTCTGACCGCATCATTTGAATCAGTGAGTTGTTGATTGGAGACTCGCTGTGACAGGATTATTTGAATCGGTGAGATGTTTAAACCTGTTCAAAAACCTGTTGCATAGACACTTGCTCTGACCGGATTATTTGAATCAGTGAGGTGTGACTCAGTGAATTGTTGATTGGAGACTCGCTCTGACCGAATAATTCTAATCAGTGAGTTGTTGACTCACTCTGACCGCATCATTTGAATCAGTGAGTTGTTGATTGGAGACTCACTCTGACCAAATAATTCTAATCAGTGAGTTGTTGACTCGCTCTGACCGGATCATTTGAATCAGTGAGTTGTTGATTGGAGACTCACTCTGACCAAATAATTCTAATCAGTGAGTTATTGACTCACTCTGACCACATCATTTGAATCAGTGAGTTGTTGATTGGTGACTCACTCTGACCAAATAATTAGAATCAGTGAGTTGTTGACTCACTCTGACCGGATCATTTGAATCAGTGAGTTGTTGATTGGAGACTCACTCTGACCAAATAATTCTAATCAGTGAGTTGTTGACTCGCTCTGACCGGATCATTTGAATCAGTGAGTTGTTGATTGGAGACTCACTCTGACCAAATAATTCTAATCAGTGAGTTATTGACTCACTCTGACCACATCATTTGAATCAGTGAGTTGTTGATTGGTGACTCACTCTGACCAAATAATTCTAATCAGTGAGTTATTGACTCACTCTGACCACATCATTTGAATCAGTGAGTTGTTGATTGGTGACTCACTCTGACCAAATAATTAGAATCAGTGAGTTGTTGACTCACTCTGACCGGATCATTTGAATCAGTAAGTTGTTGATTGGAGACTCGCTGTGACAGGATTCTTTGAATCAGTGAGGTGTGAATCAGTGAATTGTTGATTGGAGACTCGCTCTGACCAGATTATTTGAATCAGAGAGTTGTTGATTGGAGACTCACTCTGACAGAATAATTTGAATCAGTGAGTTGTTGACTCACTCTGACCGGATCATTTGAATCAGTGAGTTGTTGATTGGAGACTCACTCTGACCAAATAATTCGAATCAGTGAGTTGTTGACTCGCTCTGACCGGATTATTTGAATCAGTGAGGTGTGAATCAGTGAATTGTTGATTGGAGACTCGCTCTGATCAGATTATTTGAATCAGAGAGTTGTTGATTGGAGACTCACTCTGACCGAATAATTCGAATCAGTGAGTTGTTGACTCACTCTGACCACATCATTTGAATCAGTGAGTTGTTGACTCACTCTGACCGCATCATTTGAATCAGTGAGTTGTTGACTCCCTCTGACCGCATCATTTGAATCAGTGAGTTGTTGATTGGTGACTCACTCTGACCAAATAATTAGAATCAGTGAGTTGTTGACTCACTCTGACCGGATCATTTGAATCAGTGAGTTGTTGATTGGAGACTCACTCTGACCAAATAATTCTAATCAGTGAGTTATTGACTCACTCTGACCACATCATTTGAATCAGTGAGTTGTTGATTGGTGACTCACTCTGACCAAATAATTCTAATCAGTGAGTTATTGACTCACTCTGACCACATCATTTGAATCAGTGAGTTGTTGATTGGTGACTCACTCTGACCAAATAATTAGAATCAGTGAGTTGTTGACTCACTCTGACCGGATCATTTGAATCAGTAAGTTGTTGATTGGAGACTCGCTGTGACAGGATTCTTTGAATCAGTGAGGTGTGAATCAGTGAATTGTTGATTGGAGACTCGCTCTGACCAGATTATTTGAATCAGAGAGTTGTTGATTGGAGACTCACTCTGACAGAATAATTTGAATCAGTGAGTTGTTGACTCACTCTGACCGGATCATTTGAATCAGTGAGTTGTTGATTGGAGACTCACTCTGACCAAATAATTCGAATCAGTGAGTTGTTGACTCGCTCTGACCGGATTATTTGAATCAGTGAGGTGTGAATCAGTGAATTGTTGATTGGAGACTCGCTCTGATCAGATTATTTGAATCAGAGAGTTGTTGATTGGAGACTCACTCTGACCGAATAATTCGAATCAGTGAGTTGTTGACTCACTCTGACCACATCATTTGAATCAGTGAGTTGTTGACTCACTCTGACCGCATCATTTGAATCAGTGAGTTGTTGATTGGTGACTCACTCTGACCAAATAATTCTAATCAGTGAGTTATTGACTCCTCTGACCGCATCATTTGAATCAGTGAGTTGTTGATTGGTGACTCACTCTGACCAAATAATTAGAATCAGTGAGTTGTTGACTCACTCTGACCGGATCATTTGAATCAGTGAGTTGTTGATTGGTGACTTACTCTGACCAAATAATTCTAATCAGTGAGTTGTTGACTCGCTCTGACCGGATCATTTAAATCAGTGAGTTGTTGATTGGAGACTCACTCTGACCAAATAATTCGAATCAGTGAGTTGTTGACTCGCTCTGACCGGATCATTTGAATCAGTGAGTTGTTGATTGGTGACTCACTCTGACCAAATAATTCTAATCAGTGAGTTGTTGACTCGCTCTGTCCAGATCATTTGAATCTGTGAGTTGTTGATTGGAGACTCGCTGTGACAGGATTATTTGAATCAGTGAGGTGTGAATCAGTGAATTGTTGATTGGAGACTTACTCTGACCGTCATTTGAATCAGCTAATTAATTGTTCAGTGCAATTTGCAAACCAATTTAATGGGTTTATTAAAAGAATCAACTCGTTCACGAATTGGACACTGCCTCTACATTTACATAAATGTTTTTTCTAAGCTATTTTTGCACAGATAAAAAAATATCCACATTCACACAAATCCGTAAAAAAAATGCCTAAATCGCTGTATTGTTTTGTAAAGAAACACTATGTGAACACATCTGCCAAAATACATTTAAATTTGTTTTAGTTCAAACGGTGTCATGTAAACGCCCCCTAAATCTTCCCATATGAGTAGAGTTTAATTTGAGCTGGGTTGTGTTTTGTCCTATTCTCCTGAAGCGTTACTGACAGTAGGGAGCTCCTCACCTCCATAGGAATTAATCTGGAGAGATATCTGAAAGACTTTTCACTTTCCTCCCTTTGACTCTCCTTACACAACTGTTTGTTGATCCTCCTTTGATCTCGGTGAGAGTCCGCAAAGCCTATGCTTTCAGTCTGAGCGGCTTTTGGAACTTCCTGTAAATACAGTACATAATGAGACCCCAGATTGGATATTGTGTTTTCATTCATCCCAGTGCAAACATTTCATGTCACTGCAATTAATTAAGATCAACATCTGTTATTCTTACACAAAATGTCTCTTTTCCCATCTTTGGCGCACCATGTTTTAGTTTCCATGGTGCCATCCCAGTCAACTGTGGTGGCACGACTGGCCAAAACTGGTTTGACAGCATGCGCACCGCTACTCGATCGAGTGGGAATGAGTAGTAACAAATGCATGAGCTGAAAACACAGAGGAAGGAGAGGTATTCCCACTGGGTTGTTTATCCAGGCTTAAAGCTCTGCTAGACCTTTGCCACGCTGCCACAGCTATGAAGTCATGCTTTCTGACAAAACTGGCCCCAAAGTCCAGTGTGTGAATGAACATGCAGAAGTGGTCAGCGGGGAGCGCAGATCTTTGACCATTCTTTGACATCATGGGAAAACTTCTCTCCAATCCGCTCTATAAATGTGCAAACAATCAAACAGACCCCATTATCTTCAAGCTAAAGCAATCTATCCTGACCTGGACTTTCTCAAAGATATTCTCTTCACTCCTGGGATGTTATTTTGAGTGAGTTTGATTGAGATCATGATGTCGGTTTTGGTGCATTGACTTTTTATAGAAAATTGCATAATAGAGTGCAAGGAGAAGTGTGGACAGCAGATATTAAAGTGTACAAGACGTAAAATGCATAGGAATGTTTTGATGCCAAGCTCCCTCCACAAATGGTTATTAACTCTTTCCCCACCGTTGACATAGAATTTTCTGGCTTTCTGTGTTTTCATGATGTATGGTAGAATGTGCTATTCTGCATCTTCTGACAGAGTGTTAAAGGTGACATATCATGAAAATCTAAGTGCTATAACTGGGTCCCCAGTAGTGTTGTTTTTGGTGGCCGGTTTTAATTTTAGTTTTAGTCTAGTCTTTGTGTGAAGCTGTCATTTGAGTTTTTATTAGTTTTAGTCACGTTCATACTCTTTTTAGTCTAGTCAAGTTTTAGTCAACTAAAAGTCTGAGCGTTTTAGTCTTATTTTAGTCAGAATTACCCATGACTATTTTCGTCCAGTTTTAGTCGACGAAAACTGATTACATTTAGTCTAGTTTTAGTCAATAAAAATGGTATTTTAGTCTCTTTTTAGTAATGCAATTTTATTTAACCCAGTCAATATAGTATAAGTACCTAGTAGTATAGACGAAACCAAAGTTTTCATTTAGCCAAACCCATTTCAAACAAGGTTATCTTATTATATTATTGTTACCTTATAGGCTCAAGAATACATCCATTCCAGACATGGAAGATGCTCTAATTTGAATTTACAACAAAATCAAATAACAAGCCCCTTGCGCAGGTTTCAAGTGTCATTCACTTTTTAAGAATAAATCATAACGAATAAATATGTACATGTGTAGTTTTGTGCATGCTCATTTTGTAGTAATCCCCGCTTCACAAGCACTTATTAATAATAATATTAGTCAGCTTAACAATATTCTTAATTTACTTTGATCATCTATGCCAACACGAATCATGCTTATATTTTTATAAGTTTAATTACAGATTAATTCATTTATACCTTGTGTAAGTAAAATATTTCTTATGGTTTTCGTAGCACAAATTGATCTATTTTATGCAACTGTCCAAAAATCGCTTGGGCATCTGGGACGCAAAAGAAACTTTTTCCACCTTTGACCACAAGATGTCATTAGTGTACAACGTGTTGAAAAGCTTTGAATAATGAACCTTTTTACGATAGAGTTGAGGGGAATACTTAGAAGAAAAGTCGTTTCGTCTTTTTCTCCCAAAGACGAACCCCAGCTGACCGGCCATCGGTCCGTTTATCTGTGTCAGACTTATCTTCGTTTGTAGTCGTCTTCTATATAATGCTGCGAGTGGGGC
This sequence comes from Garra rufa, assembly GCF_049309525.1. Taxonomy (NCBI): domain Eukaryota; kingdom Metazoa; phylum Chordata; class Actinopteri; order Cypriniformes; family Cyprinidae; genus Garra; species Garra rufa. The sequence continues at coordinate 1,787,066 of NC_133382.1, forward strand.
TTGAGAAAGTGACGTCGCCTGCGGTTTAGGCTAGAAGGGATACAGCTCTGGCTACTGGGCATGCGCACATCAATCTAACGTTATAACATTTCGTTTCGTCTCGTTTTCGTCAACAAAAATGAGACATTTTAGCATAGTTTTTATTTTGTAAACCACATTTAGTCTCGTTTTTATTCGTCAACGATATTGCATTAAACATTTAATTATAGTCATCGTCACATGACCAGCATTTTCGTTTCGTCTCGTTTTCGTCACGTGATAAAGGTTCGTTGACGACGATATTTAGTCATAATTTTCGTTGACGAAAGCAACACTAGTCCCTTTGTTTAGATAAGCCTTTCTCTGCAAGCTTGTGAAAAAAAAAAAATAGCATGTCAGATTTCGCTCCCTCTGTGGCGTAGTAAAGGGATCTCATTATAATACTACCGCCCCTTAGTCTGCACATTTCCACCCACGGTGCTATCATTTTGATTTTGCAAGTGACAATAGTGTACCTGTTCTAATGCGATGGCAAAAGTTAGACCAAAGCATGCTAACCGTTCTGTAGTTGTCTGCACAGAGGAACACAGAACACTATTTAGAGTCCCAGTCTTTATTGATTTATTTACTGTATTTTAAGCCGCTGCCAGACAGATCTAACATAAACATGCAATTTCTTTCCCAGTCGTTTACCTTCACAGACATTAACCGACTGATTTCAGTGCGATAGATATAAACAAAACCAAAACAAATGTTTTTATTTTTTATTTTTTATTTTTTTTATAGCAATTACAAGCTGTAATTGCACAGCTCTATTCATGCACAAAAACAGTGTATTTCTGCTTCCACTCAAAATAGCCATTTTCTAAATGAAATAATTAATGATTTGTGCAGTATTTTGAGCTGAAACTTTACAGACACATTCTACATCTTGTAAAAAGGGGGATAATTTGTATCCTTTAAAGGGGTCATCAGATGCCAAACTAACTTTTCCATGTTGTTTGAACATTTATGTGTGTTGGCAGTTTGTGTACACAACCACCCTACAATGATAAAAATCTACCCAGTGCTATTTTTTATGAGCAGAGCTCATTTGCATTTAAAGGGCCCATGCAATTAAACTTCGCTGATATTTTGCAGAACTGATTTTGACAAGGTAAAAGGGTGTTTTTTACAGTAGTGAGAATTTTTAACCAAAGTATATTAGAGACTTTTCATTAAGACCCTAAAGAATCATATGAACTTGTGCGTCCAATGACCCCTTTAAACTTTTGGATCAAAACATGGTGAGGAACAGTCTCTGTCTGTCTGTCAAGAACATTGAACATTTCATATTAACATTTATTAATTTGTTTATTTAAGTATTTTTTGTGACCCTAGACCACAAAACCAGTCTTAAGCAGCATGAATATATTTGTAGCAATAGCCAAAATACATTATATGGGTCAAAATTATTGATTTTTCTTTTGTGCTAAATAATCTTTAGGATATTAAGTAAAGCTCATGTTCCGTGAAGATATTTAGTAAATTTCCTACCGTAAATATATCAAAACTTAATTTTTAATTTAGTAATATGCATTGCTAAGAACTTAATTTGAACAACTTTTAAAGGCGATTTTCTCAATATTTAGATTTTTTTACACCCTCAGATTTCAGATTTTCGAATAATTATATCCCTGCCAAACCATTACATCAATGGAAAACTTATTTATTGTATATAATAGATCTCAATCTAAAACAAAAATAGGCCCTTATGACTGGTTTTGTGGTCCAGGGTTGCATTTATTCATTTATTTGTTTGTTTATTTATTTAAATGTCTGTCTGGTTAGCTATCTAGGAGGTGCTAGGGTTCATATAGGCCACCCATAGACTAGCACAGTCTGGCTCAGCTAGATTATTTACGTCTCTGGGTTTGTCGAGGCGCACATGACCTGCTAAATCAAATATGTAAAGATTATCCGGAGCAGCAGGCCTTGCTCTGAAGGCTCGCCAGTACCTCCTACGGTTTGTCTTACCTTTAATAGATTCTCAAACCATGACAATTCAGTGTGTTTTCCACCGCCTTTCCTCCCTGTGGGTTCTAATGCAGATGTATGTTTGGAATAGTCTGGAGTTTATTTCTCCGTTCCTAAATCGACCTCACCATTATTATGGCTCTCTTGCCTTTGTGGCACAAAACCGCAGTGGTTTCTATAAAAATATTCTCCGCGCAAAGAAACAAAAGCCTGACGTGTTTAACTCTGATATTTATATTATATCAAGCTCTTATTATCGAGGAAATTTGTAAGCACTTCTCGTCGAGCTCGCTCATCAAAACACTGGTTAGGGTGTCATGCGGTGCGGTCCAGGCCATCGACCCTGATTTAGTATGAATGATATTCTGCAGCGTATTTATTTGAGCTCGGACTGCATTCTTGGAACGAAGACTTGGCTCGCGTTTCTGACCAAAGTGGCCGTGCTAATAGCGATAGCACGTCGACCCAGCAGAACTCAGCACCTCTGGAGTCTGGAACGGCAAACGTGCAATTACGCAGCCGTTTACTGCGAACCCGACGTGAATCATAGCAGCTTAAGCAAGAAGGAGAATTAGGAATATTATCATCGCTTAGCAACAAGTAAACTTCATGGTCTGGGTGCATAGTGTGGTCGTGTGGGAGATAGAAGAGCAGAGGATCCCACGGCCTTCACGCAGCTCCACGCCACACTCCCGTACAGATAACAGCACCGCGTTCCCACAAATCCCTCTGCTCAGGGCTTTTATGTTGTCATGGCAGCGGTGTCTAGCCAAAAAGAGCAAAAGGAAAGATAAAAAATGGATTCATTAAATCAAATTGCAGTGGCTGAATTAGAATTCAAAGACGAGAGAGGAGAGGAAACAGGTCATGAACCTGAACTTGGCCCACTTGGAGTTGCAGTGTGTATTGCCTGACTTATGCGTTAAAAATGTATAATTAAAAATGAACTTGTGAAAAATGAGAAATGTTATTTTATGTAATGCACTATATGCATGTGCAATATTACAGTTGAGGTCGAAAGTTAACATACACCTCGTAGAATCTGCAAAATTATAATTATTTTACCAAAAATAAGAGGATTGTGTGTGTGTGTGTGTGTGTGTGTGTGTGTGTGTGTGTGTGTTTTTTTTTTTTTTATTTAATACTGACCTGAATAAGATATTTCACATTAAAGATGTTTACATATAGTCCACAAAAGAAAATAATAGTTTAAGTTATAAACATGACCCTGTTCAAAAGTTTACATACACTTGATTTGTAATACTGTGTTGTTACCTGATTGATCCACAGCTGTGTTTTTGTTTAGTGATAGTTGTTCATGAGTCCCTTGTTTGTCTCGCTGTTCTTCAGAAAAATCCTTCAGGTCCCACAAATCCTTTGGTTTTTCGACCTTTTTGTGTATTTGAACTCTTTCCAACAATAACTGTATGATTTTAAGATCCATCTTTTCACACTGAGGACAACTGAGGGACTCATATGCAACTATTACAGAAGGTTTAAACGCTCACTTATGCGCCAAAACAAAAAACCATGCATTAAGAGCCGGGGGTGAAAACTTTTTGAATTTGAAGATCATGGTAAATTTAACTTATTAAAACTTATTAACTTATGGGAAACATGTGAGTATCTTCTGTAGCTTCTGAAGAGCAGGACTAAATGACAGACAAAATAAGAAAAATGTACACATTTGAATTTTGTTCAAAAGTTTTCACCCCCCCAGTTCTTAATGCATCATGTTTCCTTCTGAAGCATCAGTGAGCGTTTAAACCTTCTGTAATAGTTGCATATGAGTCCCTCAGTTGTCCTCAGTGTGAAAAGATGGATCTCAAAATCATACAGTCATTGTCAGAAAGGGTTAAAATGAACAAAAATGCTGAAAAACCTGAAGGATTTTTCTGAAGAACAGCAGGCCGTTTAACTGTTCAGGACAAACAAGGGGCTCATGAACAACTAAAACTAAAAAAAAAAAAAAAAAAAACACAGCTGTGGATCATTCAACATATTAAGAATCAAGTGTATGTACACTTTTGAACAGGGTCATTACATATAGTCCACAAGAGAAAATAAACTTCTTTTATGTGAAACACCTTATTCAGGTCAGTACTAAATAAAAAATAACATGCATTTTGTATGATCCCTCTTATTTTGGTAAAATTAACATTTTGCAGATTCTGCAAGGTGTATGTAAACTTTTATACTTAACTGTATATATAAATTATGTATATTTTTTTGTAACTTGATCTTATCTTTTTTTTTCTACATTTTTACTGCATTTCTCATTGACAGTATGTGTATTTGTTTAAAAATGTTCAATGCTCATTCACATACTGTGTTTGATTAAAGTCTAATTAATCTTTGCTACAGTCGTTGCATCCATTGAAGTCGACATGAAAACAATCTACTAAAAAAATAGTTTTTTATAAATAGTAGCCATGCACCAATACCACTTTTTCCAGAACGAGTCTGATGCCGATTCTTTTATGTTTCGTACTCACTGATACCGATACTTGTATTTTATTGCATTTGTAATAAAAAAAAAAAATGGGTACAGAAACCAAAAGAATATGAATCATGTGGCTTCATTTAGCAAATAGATATTTTCTTCAGTTGTTTTCACACATAATTATGCCTGTTAAAATACATTATTTAAGCTTTTGTAAATTTCACTGTTAATTTTTTTGTTCTATGGTATTTAATCTTTAATTTAATAACGCATTATAGTTGCTTCATTGCACTGACTCAGTATTTTTTCTGAATTATAATTTGCATTTTTTATCAACTTAAACATGCTGTGACTTATATTCCAAAGCTACTCAAGCAAAACATGCGCAATGTGTGCAAACATTTGTATTGGTGCAGAATGAGATAGATGTGCATAGCCTTTGAATGGGTCTGAATTGGTTAAACAGGTTAATAGGTTTTAGCGTACTGTTTAGTGAAATTAATCACCTATTAGAAGTGGTTTCAGCAGTTACCAAGAAAACTGCTATATTTCTGCTGTTCCAAAAGCCCCACCTAGTGGCAGAGAACGAATTAGCATTTTCAATTAGCCTGTCTGCTGTTAATGTTCAGTTCGATGTGAGTATCGACATATGTTTTTACAGAATTTAACAGAAACTCCATATTTAATTTGTAGATTACATATTATAATTGTACTTACATGAAAACATTTGCAACTGGTTTGTAGAAGTTGTTGTTATAATCAAGTTTTTATTGCATTTGCACCGTTTCGACCAGCAGGTGCAGTTTTGAGCATTTCTAAACAATGAAAAGTTTTGCAAAGCAATTCAGTTCATTTAGAGGTTCTCTGATGTAGCTAAAGCCTATTGGCTAAACCATCATGTCCTGCTTCAACTTACTTTTTCATATAGCAAATATCAACACAGAAAAAAAAATTGCACTCGGTAAGACGTTTCATGGGGTCTTTAAGAAAGTGTTTTTGTAGCTCTTGGAAGCTCAGATGGAGCTGCTGGGTTGGGAAATGCTTGGAATTTGACTTCACACCTAATGAGAGCTCAAACACACTGACAAATTCATGTTTCCTTGAAGGCAACACAGTACAGGCAAAAACATTGTTATTTCATACATTGGTCAACTTTTGGCTTTTTGGCTTTTTGGCTTTTTGCCTTTACATAACATGTTGTTTAAGACTAGTGGAAAGAAAGCATCCAAAATATACATTTAAGTCTTTATTTTAACAATTTGTATCTGATTTCAATGAATTATTTCCAGTTTTATTTCTATTAATTTTTCTGATTTATGGAGTAATAAAGAGAAATCCATAATCCCCTAGGTAAAAAAAAACTCTAACTATAATATGTCAACAAAATTAAACAAGAATTTTGAAGCTGGGTTTATTCAGTCAGATTTATGTTTGGAGATGTATGCAAACCAATGATTTTAGTACGGATACCAATATATAGGTATACCATTTGTCAAATTTGTCCTAAAAGCAAAAAGAATACCTGTTCTTGTCTTAGGACAACTTTTATTAACTTTTTTGATCCACTTCAAATGTTGACTACTATAGTTTGAATTGATTGAAGTGATCATTATATTTTTGTTTTTTATTTACTTTTTTAAATGCATTTTTATTGTATGTATATGTGTGTGTGTATGTTTTTATTTTTTATAAAATTTTGTTCTTTTTACTTTTTTACAAGTTAAACTAAATGAAAAAATATATAAATATAATTTCCTTAGGAATCATGTGAATTAAAATGTTTTTATTTTATTTTATTAATTTATTTTATTTTAAGTAACCAAAAATGTTTTTTTTAATGGTTTATATATTACTTAATTTTTTTAATGATGCATTGTGTATATATATATATATGTGTATGATATATATTATATATAAACAATAAAAAACATTTTTGGTTACTTAAAATAAAAAATTTAAAAATAAAAAATTTAAAAAAGTAGATATATACATACATAAAAAAAACAATAAAAAATGCATTTAAAAAATTTGTAAAAAAAAACATAATAAACCATTAAAAAAACTTTGGTTAATTTTTTTTGGTTACTTAAAATAAAAAAAAAATAAAATAAAAAAATGTTTTATATTTATTCTTTTTTTTTTAAGTAACCAAAAATGTTTTTTTTTAATGGTTTTAATTTTATTTTTAGTTAACTATAATAAACCTGATGCAAATTCCTGCATTTTAATCAATTCACTTGCAAATTATTGCCTTACTTGCATATCTAATCATAATATTTCATAAAATTGTAATCTGGAAAATGTTTGTAATTATTAATGTAATCAAATAAGTGTGAAAGTATGATGATTTCTACTATTTTTTTTTAATTTATTTTTTTACCCTGTTCACCTGAAGTTTTATATTTTAAGACTTCACCTGAGGAACAGCAACAGGAAAACGCAAATCATGTTGCAGGAGAATACAATTTCATATTTTGTGTTGTAAAACATGTGCATAGTCACACGCGTGCACATATTGTGAATGTTTGGCTGTGTCTACAGGCATGGTCTCACATCCACGTTGTGTACTCATCGAGCCACACACTAAGATACCAAAGAGTGTACTAAAGGACATTGGAAAAGCTGAGGCAACATTATTACACAATCTTCTTCTGAATGTGCAGCAAGCACAAGTAAACTCCTGATTGTTTCAGGTGGAACAGAGACATGAGAAGATCAAGAAAAGATCAACATAATGGAGCAGGAAAGCTTGATTCTGAGCAGCTCCAGTCGTGAGCGTCGCTCATTCAGCACCGAGAAAAATGTGTCTGGCAAGTGGACTGAAAAAGAAAAAGAGCAGGAGCAGAATTTGGCAGGAAGCTTGTGTCTAAACCACCACAAACAGGCCTGATGTTCACAAAGGTGGTCACGGTGGCCACAAAACAGCCTTCGGCAGCTCGCGGAGCCCACACAAACCCTAGCGACACACTGAAACACGCCGCTTCGTTATTTCAGAGCGGGAGAAAATATACACATGCAGAGTTTGGCTTTAGCCAAGGAATCTGAACATGTTCTGCATTTCAATGTCAGTGAAAAATGACTGTAGGGAGTTTGATACTGAAGACTGTTCAATTCATGCTGATCTATTCAAGGGCTCAAATCAACTTTATTTTGATAACGTCTATTATATCTGTCTGTTCCAGGATTTGATGCAGGTCAGGGGATAACTGCATGAATTGGTAACTAAATACCAAGATGATTTATGATAAATGGTAGCGTTTTTGTTTTGAGTTTGAGGGCTTCCAGGTTGAGTCCGCTGTGTGACTGTATGTACAGTATATAGACTAAAATGGCCAGTGTATGGATGCTGAGCTTTGCAAATGTGCTTAAATGAACAGGAAAATGCATTTAAAGGGTTCAATGGGTTCAACCTTTGCTATAAACTGTTGCCATACCTTCAAATTAGTGCTAGATGATGAGCTAAATCTGAAAATTGCTGGAAACAATTAAACATTTGTTATATTGTGTTTATATTGGTTGTTGACCCAGCACTAAAGTGTTATTAATTTTTTTTTTAATAATAATTATTATCATTTTTAGGTATGCACAACATACTGAGACCGTTTGTTATTGTCTGATATTGGCTATGACATATTTTGTTTAATTTTATTTATTTAATTTTATTTTTTAATTTAATATTTAATTTAGTTTAATTTAATTTTTATTTTATTTTATTTATTGTATTGTATTTTATTGTATTGTATTTTTTATTTTATTATTTAATTAATGTATTAATTAATTAATTAATTATTATTATTATTATTATTATTTTTTTTTTTATTTTTTTTTTAAATTATTTTTAATTTAATTGAATTTAATTTTCCTACCCGGAAACGGGCAGATATCTTCATCTGCACTCAGTGTCTTCCTTTTTTTTTCTCTTTTGATTTTTTATTTTGGAAAAAAATGTCCCATGCTGTTTTTAACTAAACCTTGTTCAAGTCAGTGTTACTTTAGTAGCACTGAGATACTATTACAGTTTTTATCAACATTTGATTCAATTTTTTTTATTATATTTTCTGTTTTCGTTTTAATTTTAGTTAGTTTTAGCAATTTTGTTGTTTATTATTTTATTTTTATTATTTTATTTTTTTTATTTTAATTTTATTTTATTTTTCTACCCAGAAACGGGCAGATATCTTCAACCGCACTCAGTTTCTTCCTTTATTTTCTCTTTTGATGTTTTATTTAGGAAAAAATGCCCCATTCTGTTTTCCAACTAAATCTTGGGTCAGTGTTATTTTAGTAGCACTGAGATACTATTACAGTTTTTATCAACATTTGAATAGGTTATTTTTTTATTTATTTTTTTTAATTTTAGTTAAAGTTTTTTGCAATTTTGTTGTTTATTATATTATATTATTTTATTTTATTTTATTTTATTTTATTTTATTTTATTTTATTTTATTTATTTATTTATTTTTTTCTCTCTACCCAGATACAGACAGATACCTTCATCCACTTTTCCCCACTCAGTTTCTTCCTTTTTCTCTCTTTTTTCAGATGTTTTATTTTGGAAAAAAAATGCCCCATTCTGTTTACCAACTCTTTACTAAATCTTGTGTGGATCAGCGTTATTTTAGCAGCACTGAGATACTATTACAGTTTTTAATCAACATTTGAATTAGTATTTATTTTTTATATTTTATATTTTCTGTTTTCATTTTTTAATTTTAGTTAAAGTTTTAGTAATTTTGTTGTTTATTTCATTTCATTTTGTTTATTTTATTTCTCTCTACCCAGAAAAAGTTTTAGCAATTTTGTTGTTTATCATTATTTTATTTTTTATTTTATTTTATGCTTTTTTCAAAATTTAGATTATCTTTACTAATATATAATGCTATCTACTTTATTAATATCTTAAGTTAATTTTGAAAAACAAAGAATTTAATGTCATGCTGTACATTTATATTATAATGCCAATATCGGTTTGTTTATTGTTTTTTTTTTTTTTTTTTTTTTTAGACAAAATAGTATTGAAATGTATTGTACTTTTTTAAAATTAGTATTTTTTTTATTTTTTATATGCCATAAAGTAATTAGAGATGCACTGATGTTGAAATTCTGATTGATGTTTTCTCAGTATTATATGCACCCCAGCCGCCTTGTTCAAGTGACAAAGTCAAAAAGAGACAGTCAGCTGTGTCCAAACGTAACCCCGCTTTAAATGCGACATATGAAGAGAGAGAGAGATGAACAGAAGTCTTCATGCCTGTTGCAGCAGTCTAGGCTCTTGTAAACCACTTCATAAGTACATCAATATGTCCATTCTGTTACTGGCCAACAGTATTAATGTGGTCTCCACTGACCTTAAATTACTGTGTGTGTGTGTAGATGTCAGAGAGAATGAGATCCATCTGTAGGTGCTCCTTGCATGTGCTTCAGCTTAACCCCCTGATCAGAGCAGAGGCAGAAGATGTGCCTCATCTTACGCTATTACATTTACATTTATGCATTTAGCAGATGCATTAATCTAAAGCAACTTACAACAGAGGAGCATAAGAAATTCACCTCAGAGCCAACAATATTCACAGTGTAGGAAACAAAGCTAGAGCAAATGCAGAGAAGAGAGGATTTTCCCTCAAGTGCATTGGTTTAGGATTGTGAAGTGTTTAAGGTGTGTCTTCGGCTGTTTTTTAAAAGTTGTGATGATTTCTGGAGTTTTGGGTGGAGGCTGGCAGCTCCTTCCTCCAGAGAGGAGCAGAGAGGGTGAAGGGTCTGGAAACACATCAGAAATCACTTTTAGAAGCAGCTCACACACTTATTCTTACTGTGTATTTAAGCTTATTAGTTTAAAACGTGTGATTAGGTTCATGTTGTTTCAAACCCATGTGACTGTTTCTTCCATGGAACACTAAAGAACGTATTTTGACATTCTTTCCAGAAATCCACCTTTTGTGTTCCACTGTAGAAGTCAAGTCATGCGAGTTTGCAGGAACATGAGGGTGAGTAAACGATGACAGATTTTCATTTTTGCATGAACTATTGATTTAAATGAGATGTCCTGTCTAGGTTAGTCAGCTCCCGCAAGAGAGCGGGGTAGAGTTACCGCGCACAGGGCATGAGAAGGACCCGTGGTAAGTAGCTTACGGCTTTGCCAGAAACCATTGGTGATGGAATGCACTTCCTCCCGGTCTTAGCGCTGGCGCTTGACCACTTGGAACTGCGAGATCCATTAATGAGAGGCTTTTGTGTAAAAGCACTGGAGTAATGATGGAGAGAGAGAGGGAGCTGTACAGCTCTAGCCATGTAGGGCTGCATACAGAAACAAGCACGGGCCAGCAATAATATAAACATGAGAGCTATTCATTTGTGTGCTTGATTCTTTCTTATCATCATGCCTGATTTGTCTTTCTTTTGTCATGCTAAACTTCATTCTGCAGATTCTTAGAGACATTTCAACCAAAGATGAACGTTTTGGAATTTATTCAAACATTAATAAGCAGCTAAATTATTATTATTTTTTTTTTGCTTTTTTCTTTATTATATCAGAACATCGGCATTCACAAAATGATACAAAAGGCTTTCCTTAGATTTTTTTTGTCTTGTTTCCAGCCAAAATATCTAAAAATTCTTAAATCAAAAGAAATTTTCTAGACAAGTAAAAGTTATTTTCTTGTTTTCAGAAAAAACAAGTCAAAATTAAGAAAAATTTAGAAAATCCTTTTTGATTTAAGCATTTTTAGATATTTTGACTGGAAACAAGACAGAAAATCTAAGTAAGAAAAGTATTTTTTGCAGTGTGTAATAAAAAAATAAAATAATAATAATCATATTTAAATATATTTAAATAATAATAAATACAATTATTGTTTTAGTTAAGAAATTAAAAACATGTTAATCTAAGAAGTGTATTCAAGGATTGGAATTGGATTTGTAATGCTTTTTAAGATAAGTTACTAGATCCAGCCCCCCCCCCCCCCCCCCCCCCAAAAAAAAAATATATATATATAATGAAATAAAATACTGAGAAAACATCGGAATTTTAACATCAGTGCATCTGTAATTACTTCACAACACGTGCATCCCAAAATGAAAG
>NC_133382.1:1799081-1816820 GCF_049309525.1 Garra rufa
CCAAAAAAAAAAAAAAAAAAGATAAATTGAAAGAAAAAGAAAAAAATAATGATGATTTGTAATTTTTAGGAGTATTGATAATGTGTCACCAGCATCCGAAAAAAAGGGGATAAAGGTATCTGTACAGAGAGAAATAAAATAAAATATATATAAAAAAATGAAATGAAATGAAATTAATTAAAAAATGAAATGAAATAAAATACAAATGATATAAAATAAAATAAAATAAAATAAAATGAAAAATAATAAATATGCAATAATAAAAATTTAAATAAAATAGCTAAAACAAAAATTTAAATGAAAACAAAAAAAATAAAATATAAAAAACAAATTCAAATGTTGGTAAAAACTGTAATAGTATCTCAGTGCTACTAAAATAATTCCATTGAACTTTTAAAGGGTTAGTTCACCCAAAAATGAAAATTGGCCCATTATGTCAATTGGCGGGCGTTTCTTGTTAACAGTCCGAAACAAGTCCAATAAAGTGCATCCATCCATAATTACTTTAGCAATGGGAAACCAGTCTTTACAAATTCTCGTTTTGCACTTCTAATTCGTGACCGTTGTTTTGTTTACCTCTTTTCACTGCGCGTTTGTGTTCGTCACTTAGCGCAAGCTAGATTAAAGTGATTATTTTTTAAATAATTAATGTTTTAAATATGGATATTACATTGATTTGCTACAGTTTTGCTTTCTTCACCCATGTGAGGCGCTTTTCATTATAGATGGATGCACTTTATTGGACTTGTTTTGGACTGTTGACAAGAAACACTCACCCATTGCCATAACAGAGCTTGGAAGTGACAGAATAATTGTATAATAATATAAGTCAGTTTGGATTTGTCTGAAAGAAGGTAGTCATATACACCTAGGATGCCTGGAGGGTGAGTAAATAATGAGCTAATTGTCATTCTTGGGTGAACTAACCCTTTAAATCAGCATCTTGTGAAAATGTTCTCTGATATACTATACCCCAAAGTGTCACAAATGTTCAGTGTATTCGCCCGTGAGCATTCAGCATGTATCATTATTATCAGGGTATCCACAAACCTCTTTGTAAATCATGTTAACGGGCAAATGATTCGCTGGCACATGTTGAGGTACATTCTGCACCGTCATCCTGGTGTCCACTTTTTAGCTCCAGGACAGTAAACTTCTAAACAACACTTGCATCAGCTCATGACATTTGCCTGTGACGTTATGGTTTGTGTTACGTAATGCTGGGCATTATTAAATCGAGCAGACGGCCTGGGCTGTCCCTTGAGCTCTGGGGGGGATTGGCCATAGGAAATCCTGCTTAGCTTGGGCTCTGAGCTCTTTGATGACATCAGCTTTATCTCAGCCACATGTGAGAACAACCACATTATTGATCACGATCAGTTTAAAAGCAGGCACTATCACGTTGTCTTGTGTTTCTGTTAGGGGTGTGTGATATGTATCATCTACAATAATATCTACAAACAAAAATAAAGTATTGTTTTAACGATCTGCAAGCTGAGTTTGTGCGTCACTAGCTTTGCAAAAACCAAACTGAATACAGCTTCAGAGTGCATGATTTCATTGCATGATGCAACCTAATCAAATTCAAAATATAGATATGTTCAGAGCCAGTTTTTCCTCATACGTTTTGTTTTATGTTTAAATGAGTTGATACAGTCAAGTATGATACTTGAGCAAGAGTGGCTTTTTCCCGAATATCAGCACATTTTAGATGCAATATTGTCTGTTTTTTTTTTCTTATTGTAAGTGAAAATTTCCAAATGAAATCATAGCAGAACTGTTTTGCATCAAAATTAGTGAATAATTCTGTTTTGAATAAATCAGTTTGATGAATGATTCATTGACCAAATGAATCAGCCATTTGAGCAAATTGGTTGAATGAATGATTTAGTGACTCACTCATTAAGACAAGGGCTGCAACAATTCCTCCATTCTATTCGAGTTTTAGATTTTAACTCACAATTGTGTTTGAGTTTGTATCTCGCAATTGCGGGTTATAAAGTCCAGTTCTGACGAGAGAAAAAAAGACAGTTATGTTCACAGAACTGCGAGTTTAATCTCACAATTCTGACTTTATTTCTCAAAATTCCAGTCATGTTGTCTTGTGTTCTTGTTAGGGGTGTGCGATATGTATCATCTACAATAATATCTTAAGTATTGTTTTAACGATCTGCAAGCTGAGTTTGAGCATCACTAGCTTTGCAAAAACCAAACTGAATACAGCTCCAGAGTGCATGATTTCATTGCATAATGCAGCATAATCAAATTCAAGATATAGATATGTTCAGAGCCAGTTTTCCTCATACGTTTTGTTTTATGTTTAAATGAGTTGATACAGTCAAGCATGATACTTGAGCAAGACACATTTGCAAATGTCATGTTGATTTACATTTTAGATGCAATATTGTCTGTTTTTTTTCTTATTGCAAGTGAAAATTTCCAAATGAAACCACAGAAGAACTGTTTTGCATCAAAATTAGTGAATAATTCTGTGTTTTGTACGAATCTGTTTGATGAATGATGCATTAACCAAACGAATCAGCCATTTGAGCAAATTGGTTGAATGAATGATTTAGTGACTCACTCATTGAGACAAGGGCTGCAACAATTCCTCAATTCTATTTTGAGTATTCAATTTAAAAAACAAAAAAAATCCTTGAATTCATTTTGCCCATGTAGAGTAATCACAAAAAAAAAAAAAAAAAAAAAAAATTGGAAGTGGTGCATTCTACATATTAAATTACATTTAAAAATCATAATAAAGTATAATGATATTAGGAATTCACAAACGCTACAATTTAAATAATTAAACATATGCAATGCAGGTTTAAATATGCTCTTTATTTACATGCATGTAGGTTATGTACGTGCATCTCAGAGCGACTCACAATAAATGCTGCTACAAAAACTGTTATCATTGTAATGACAGTGGCTGTAGATTTTCTATTATGAAGAAATGGTCAAATATTAAAGTTTAAGGGGACATTTGAATTAAATGTTGTTGAGTCAATATTAAACATGGATTATATTGCACAGTAAAGTGTAAAAACAATTGCCAGGCTGTTGGCGCCCTCTGCAGGCAGTTGTTATAATGCGTAATGTACATTAGTTCTGTTATGTATTTTCACAGTTTTGTTCATTAAAACCATATGATTACTTGCTTTTGGTACTTTATTTGATCTAATTATCATTGCTTCATTGCTATAGTATGTATTTTAAGTCATTTTAAAGGCAATTGTTCACTTAGGTATAAAAGCCTGTTTCCACCACTGAACACAAAAATAAAAAAAGGTAATTGCAACAGTTTATCTCACTGGACATAGTAGGTCATCTGGGGACTTTTGTCCTAATGTTTTATAAATACTGTGAATTCGGGCATGCATATCTTCTGTTTTTCGTCATTTTTTTTTTGCCAATTTTGGACACATCCAAGTGACTTGCTGCTGCCTTCTGGTGGTTTAAGCTACATGAAAATGATTTTGAAAGAAATGGGGTGATACTTTAAGTATGTTTCATTTATATGCACAAAAAATGATTAAATTGCATTGTTTATGCATTTGTACATGCAGTGTAAATGCATGCAAGCCACATCCGAGCTGCATTAAACATGCTAAAATGCCAAAGATAGATTTTATTAATACTGACTGGTACTTAAATAGATCTTATTGTTATTCTAATTGAATTTAATTAAATATTAAGATTTCGTTTTTGTTCATGTACTTGTGTGTGCACTACTTTCTTTTGAGTAACGGGTTATCATGTCATTGGAGAAAAAATGCTTCCTTCTCACTCTTCAGCTCATCCACATTAATGGCAGAATACCCACAAGGCAACACTATGTTCTTGGTAACACTGTTGGGCAGTTTCCTATGTAAGTACCATTTTCTTCTTTGCAAATCCTTGCGTGTACAGCCGCAAGTACATCTGTGGTACCGCAGTTTAAAACACGCACATACACACACATTAGAGAAGCAAATGTGCTCGAGCCACATCAGACGCAAGCGAACTCGATCGCCACGGCATATTTTCCCATCAAACATCAGCTCATCAAAACAGAAGAACCCGCATTATGGGATTTTCCTCTCCATCACTGTAAAAAAGCTGTAAAATGGCACATGAAAGATTTCGTTCAGTCTGTTTAAAGTTGTTGTTGCGATTATGGATGGCAAAGCTGGAAAAAGGTCAGGACTCAAATCACAGCTCGTAAAGCGGCAGATTCTGTCGTTTGTTTTGGGTCTTAATTGGCGACGGGGTGCCACAGCGCTTCAGTACCAGCTGCGGCTGGGATTTAAGACGGAGCCGCTCAAAGACGAGCACAAGGACCTCTTCATTGTGTGATCTGTTAGAAGCCGTAATTGGAGTCTATGTTATGGTGTTAGGCCTCATGGTTTCTGTCAGTGATGTTGTTGTTGCTGTTGTTGTCTTCTGAGTTACTTGTAATAGGTTTCTTCTGCTGTGATGCTGGCGCAGAAATACTCACATACGCACTCAAACCCATTTGGTAGGCAGAAATCTTCTTTATTGGGCTGAATGTGGATGGATGTGATAAACTGAGCCCAGCAGATGATCCCTACGAACGCACTTGTCTTCTCTTAGTGTGTTTATGTGCTGTGACCAATCTCAGTCAGATTTAGAGCTTGTTTTATGTCATTCTGAAGTGAATTTTTGTACTTGTTTGTGTAGTGTTTGTATTTAATGCCATGTCAGGTCAGTATCTTAAAGTTAAATGGAATTCTAATATACAATCCCTTGGACAAAAAGTAGCTTGGCACAATCTTTAAGTATTCCTTGGCACGTTCTTTTATTATTTCTTGTGGTTCTCAAAGTGTGACCACAGAAACCTATAAAACAGGAAATGATGTCATGGGGAAGCACCCCCTGGAGACCCTCTTGACTGTGTGTCAGGGTCAAGAAGTCTCTTAAAATATCAGATCTTTTTATTTATGAATTAATAATATTACATTTTTGTATTTTTATATATAAATACAATTTATGTGCAAATAAATTATATGCATTATATATACAAAAAAACATTTACTTCATAATGTGATTTCCTCCAACACATTTTGAATTATTTTACTTCAATGAGAGGTGAGATTTTTGTTAATTATTTGAAATATTTTTTAGAGCCTACTTTGCTCATATTTACGAAGGGAAAAATATATGTGACCCTCGACCACAAAACCAGTCATAATGGTCAATTTTTAGAAACTGAGATTTATACATAATCTGAAAGCTGAATAAAAATGCTATTAGGATAGGACAATATTTGGCTGTAATACAACTCTTTGAAAATCTAGAATCTGAGGGTGCAAAAAAAAATTGCCTTCTTAGCAATTCACATTACTAATCAAAAATTAAGGTTTGATATACTTACAGTAGGAAATTTACAAAATATCTTCATGCAACATGATCTTTACTTAATATCCTAATGATTTTTGGCATAAAAGAAAAAATACAGTGTACAGTTTTTGGCTATTGCTACAAATATACCCGTGCTACTTAAGACTGGTTTTGTGGTTCAGGGTCACATATTTAAAAGTCATCGCATCACATGACATTTTTCATTCTGCAGTCAAATATTTGTGTATAATAAAGCAGGTCCTGCCCGCTTTTTCAGCTGCCTTGGTTTCAGAAAATATTTTCCTCTTCATTTTTCCCATAAGGATTTTAAAAACGTCTTAATTTAAGAGTTATAAGCCATGAACCAAACCACCCAGCTACGAGGAGAATCATAACATGATTTGATGCAACAAAAAAAAGTTGGACAGCAAGTCATAGGCTTTGAACCTAACACACATACGTTGTATACAATGTATGCATAGAAATGTTTAAACTAAGGTAATAAGGACTATTTTAACTATGTCCTTACTACCTTTCTGGGCCTTGAACATAGTAGTTTGATCAAAAGTATCTTAATTTGTGTTCAGAAGATGAACAAAGGTCTTGCAGTTTTGGAATGACATAAAGGTGAGCAATTACATAATTTTCATTTTTGGGTAAACTGTCCCTTTAAGTAATTTGAGCACATAGGGAAACTTACTTGAATTGTGTTCCATTGGACTGTAAGTGGACTGTGAAGTGGAATTCACACAGTATTCCATCATCTTAATTCATATTCTATTTTGAAGGGAGCAAACATGTTCAGTTTGAAGGGCGCTGCGAACAGCATAGGGAATAAGTGAACATTCAAGGAAAGTCTGTTCACTCTGCGGCCATATTTGCAACACCTCCAGGCAGCTATTTCGGGCATCCAAGACCAAGTCCTATTTAAACGAATGGGGGAATCCTGAAATCTCAAAAACTGCTTCTGAACTCACAATTACATATTTCAAATTAGCAGCAAAATCTGAAATGAACTGCGTCATGAATATTGTTCTTCATGCTCAAACAGAATTGCAGGGCATTCAAAATGAGTGATTATTGTAAATCCTGTGGATTTATGGGTAATGTACTGTATAGTGATCAACCGATATTGATTTTATTTTTTTTATTTTTTAGAACGATACCGATTATTTGAATTTTTATGTGACCGATAACCAATATGCAGAACCAATATTTATTTGCTGTTATAAAGTAAAGTTCATACTTCACTTTCCTCCTTTCAGTCATCTTAAAAAAAGTGTTGAAAATTAGCAGTCTTTCATGTTAAATTTAATCTTCATACTGCAACAATAAAAACATTTATTTATATGTGACCCTGGACTACAAAACCACAAGGTTCAATTTTTCGAAATTGAGATTTATACATCATCTGAAAGCTGAATAAAAAAGCTTTCCATTGAAGTATGTTTGTTAGGATAGGACAATATTTGGCCGAGATACAACTCTTTGAAAATCTGGAATCTGAGGATGCAAAAAAAATCTAAATATTGAGAAAATCGCCTTTAAAGTTGTCCAAAAGAAGTTCTTAGCAATACATATTACTATAGTTACTATATTACTATAGTTTTACTATATTTATGGTAGGAAATTTACTTCACTTTGATTTTACCTGCTTTTAGTCATCTTGAAAAAAAATGTTCAAAATCAGTCTTTCTTGTTAAATTTAATCTTCATATTGCAACAATAAAAACATTTTATTTATATGTGACCCTGGACTACAAAACCAGTCACAAGGGGAAATTTTTCGAAACTGAGATTTATAGGGTGCAAAAAAATCAAAATATTAAGAAAATCACCTCTAAAGTTGTCCAAAAAAAATTCTTAGCAATGCATATTACTAATCAAACATTAAGTTTTATTATATTTATGGTAGGAAATTTACAAAATAGTAATGTGCTGTATAGTGATCAACTGATATTGATTTTTTTTTTTTTTTTTTTTTTTTTTTTTTTAGAACCGATACAAATTATTTGCATGTTTATGTGACCGATAACTGATATGCAGAACCGATATTTATTTGCTGTTTTAAAGTTAAATAAATGACTGGGTGAAATAAGTCCATATTTCACTTTGATTTTTCCTCCTTTCAGTCATCTTAAAAAAAGTGTTGAAAATTAGCAGTCTTTCATGTTAAATTTAATCTTCATATTGCAACAATAGCAACATTTCATTTATATGTGACCCTGGACCACAAAACCAGTCACAAGGGGAAATTTTTCGAAACTGAGATTTATAGGGTGCAAAAAAATCTAAATATTGAGCAAATCGCCTCTAAAGTTGTCCAAAAGAAGTTCTTAGCAATGCATATTACTAATCAAACATTAAGTTTTATTATATTTATGGTAGGAAATTTACAAAATAGTAATGTACTGTTATAGTGATCGACCGATATTGATTTTTTAGAACCGATACCGATTGTTTGCATGTTTATGTGACCGATAACCGATATGCAGAAACTATATTTATTTGCTGTTTTAAAGTTAAATAAATGACTGAGTAAAGTCCATACTTCATTTTGATTTTACCTCCCTTCAGTCATCTTGAAAAAAAAAGTAAATAAATAAATAATGAACGGGAGTCATAACATTTTAAACTACAGTTTTAGTAGGTTTATACGCTGTTTAATATAAAGAGTGAAGAATAATTCACTGGATAATGTTAATTCACTGAATAATATTCTCTGTAATATTGGAATATAACAAACAAAACACTGTATTTTATTGCATTTCTCAACTGGTATGTTATATTAGAATTACTTACGTTTCTGTCGTTCTAGATTCTTCACTAGCAGAGATAATAAATAATTTATTTACGTAGAGTTGCATTTATTTAGATGTGTATTAGTGAAATAATGATTATATAGTAAGCGTTAATATAATTTAAGATGTTTTAAACAAGTAATTCTTGTTAAAAGTCACTTGCAGTGGCTGCGCTGGAGGATTTCAAGCATCAACCCGGTAGGATAAACAGCAGTATGAACGCGACTGCACTAATGATGAGCATATATACAACAGAGAGAGAATTAAATTCAGTGCTTCATTTCCAACATGTGCTCATTCATGGCTGTGTATTATTAAATTCAGGCAAATTTACGTCTTTATTGGGGCAGGACTTGACGGATTATCTTGTGACTATTTTTTAGAGCCAAGCTGAATAAACTAGCTACATATCAGGCATTTATGTAACATATATTAACCGATATATAACCGATATTTCAAAACCGATATGGTAAAATGCTACAATATTGGGGAAAATATCGGTAAACCGATATATCGGTCAAACTACAATGTAGTTTTTCACTAGGGATTCTGCTGATGGCTTTAACAAAAGCATGCACTGGTTATAAGGTATTATTCAAAAGCAATTCCCTTGCAGAGAAAATGAATGGGATTTGTACTTCCAGAATGTTACTTTGTCACCTTTTTAAGTCAGGTTCATAATAACCATTTGTTGTTGAAACTTTGGAATGCTTTTCAGAGAGCTAAGCCCTGCGAGCTATAATGGCTCTCGTTAAAGTCATGTTAGCTGCTTGACATTTTATTATACCGTATAAATTTCTTTAGACGTAATAGTTATTGTCATCTAAAAGCTTAGGCCACGCTTTGGAGGGCGAAGGTGGAAAAGGTGCGTTGTCTCCCGCGCCGTAATCTCTTCCACGACTTGTCAAAGCGGTTTCTTATTGAAATACCACAACAAATCAGCGCAGCCGTAACTGCCCTACCTTGTCAAGACTCATCTCTGCAGCGGTCAGCAGACACACATGAAACCGCAACATGCCGCGTACGGCAAATCCGTCTTGACTTTTACATGTGGGGAAAAATGAATCAGAACCAGGTCCTTTGACTTTTGTCTTTTATAAACTCGTTTCCACTTGTTTTCCACTGGATTATTAAAGGAAGGAACACAAACTGCATCCAATCGCTCCGCACCGGGGGCATTATAGTAGTGATTTACACCAATCATCTTTAGATGTTATTCGTATTGACGTCAACTAATAGTAGTGTGATTATTATGATTAACTCTTTGGCAAAAACTGCAGGCAAAGAAAACAGCTGGGAGTTTTAGGAAACCTTCGGAGGGAAAAGCAGTGCAGTTTTTGAAGGTACTCCAAGAAAAGTGGTATTTTCATCAGGATGCCAGCCTCCCCCCCTCCGTTCTCGCTCTCCGTTCATTCCGCTCTGGACGTGGGGAAGTGAGGGCTGCAGCCTAAGTATGGATGTCTTTTAGCAGCCACTGAGTGCAGCAGGATCCACAGATGAATGATCCGTCCGTTTCATTAGCAGCGGGGCTCTGCTCCATACTGGAACTCGACACGCCGTCTCACAGCGTCCAATATCAATTGATGACGTTGCTCAAAGAGTCTTGAGTGGTTTTGTGTGTGTATTTGCATGTGTATGGGCTTTTGCCCCACTGTTTTGTTGACTGACTCTGGCGTGAGCTTCCTGCTCTTCTAGATTGCAAAAATAGTCTCCAGGGTTGTCAGAGAAACATCTATCGATCTATCGATCTATCTACGCCTAATTTGATAGCTATGTACGGAAGCCCGATTCTACCTCTGAATAAAAAATAAAAAAGCTAATTGCAACTTTTTTCTCACAATTCTGACAATTTAACAGTTTTTTTATAATCAGAATTGATTTAAAATTAAAATTAAAATTGCAAGAAAAAACTAAAAATGACATTGACCATGTACTTGTCACCAATGATACATGGCAGAATTGTAGCGAGCGTTACCGAAGTGCACTTTGCCCATACTTGATTTTATTATTTGCGAGAATAACCATAAATTAAATTTTGGGAATTTTTTTTTTTTTTTTGCGCTATTAACTTATTTAACTTTTTTTTTTCTAAGAATTGTGAGTTTATATCTTACAATTCTTACCTTATAATATAAATTGTGAGTTATTAAGGGTGCAGTTTGTATTTTTTTTTCACAGAATTGCGTGATATAAACTCAAAATTGCAAGAAAAAACTAAAAGTCAGAATTACAATAAATACTGTAAACTCACTATTCTTTATTTCTCAGAATTGCGGATTTATATCTTCCATTTCTTACTTTTTAACACCAAATTGCGAGTTTTTTTTATTCTCAGAATTGCGTGATATAAACTCGAAACTTGTGATTTAGACTTGAATATTAAAGGTGCAGCATGTAAACTTTTTTTTCCTCAGAATTGTGTGATATAAACTTGAAATTGCAAGAAAAAAACTAAAACTCAGAATTGCAATAAATACTGTAAACACTGTTCTTTTTTCCCCCTAAGAATTGCGAGTTTATATCTTACAATTCTTTCTTTATAACACCAAATTTATAAAAGTTATAAAAGGTGCAGTGTGACTTTGTCATGCAATTCTGAGGAAAAACGTTAGAATTGTGAGGAAAAAAAGTAAAAATTGCAAGTTTGTATCACGCAATTCTAACTTTTTCGCAGTTGTGAGTTTGTCATGCAGTTCTGAGGAAAAAAGTCAAACTTGCATGTTTATTTCACCCAATTCTAACTTTACAACTCACAGTTGTGAGTTTGTCATGTAATTCTAAGAAAAGTCAGAATTGCAAGTTTATATCACGTAATTCTGACTTTACAACTCGCAATTGTGAGTTTTTCATGCAATTTTGAGAAAATAAGTCAGAATTGCAAGTCTATATTACACAATTCTGATGTTACAACTTGCAATTGAAAGTTTATGTCATGCAATTTTGAGAAAAGAAGTAAGAACTGCAGTGTTACACTAATCTATTCTGATTTGTTTTTCCCCCAGAAATTGTGTTTTCCTCACAATTCTTACATCATAACACAAAATGGTGAGATATAAACTTACAATTCTATGAAAATATTAGTATGAAGATACAAATTGTTAATTGAGGTGGAAATTATGCCATTCATAGTGGGAAAAAAAAACATTAACTCACATTAAAAAAATCATAATAGTTAATTTTTTTTTTTTTTTAAGATGCAGTATTGAATATTGGTCTGGAACTAGGTTTGCGACAAATACAGTAAACGCACTATTCTTTTTTTTTCAGAATTGCATGATAAACTCGAAATTGCATGATATACTCTTGAAACTTATGATTTAAACATGAATATTTAAGACGCAGTGTGAAAACGTTTTTTCTCAGAATTGCGAAATATAAAACACAAAATGGCAAGAAAAAACGAAGTCAGAATTGCAATAAATACTGCATAATAAATAATTCTAAATATTCTAAATAATACTAAATAATTCTCGCAACTCTAAAAAATAGAATAGTGAGTTTGCAGTATTTATTGCACTTCTGACTTTTTCTTCAGAATTGCGTGATATAAACTCAAAATCGCAAGTCTATATGATGCAATTCTGACTTTACAACTTGCAATCGTGAGTTTATGTAATTCTAAGAAAAAAAGAATTGCAAGTTTATATCACACAATTCTGACTTTGTCATGCAATTCAAAAGAAAAAAATTCAGAATTGCAAGTTAACTTACATTAAGTGTAGACTATAATTATTGCTTTTTTAAGATGCAGTATTGAATATATTGTTCTGGAAGTAGGTTAAAACAATAAAACGATTTAAAGTATCAACAAAAAAAAAACAAGCAGCCGTTTGGGTCTGTACCCGAGTCCCACTCAGTCAAAATAGCAGGATTTAGTGTTTGTGCAGGCCTGTGTAGTTTTCTGCTGAGTCACACTCATCCATTTCTTGCTCTTTCACGCCTGCCACCGTCTATCCAGAAGACGTGGTAGCCGTTCGGCAGCCGTAATGACTAACCGGCCCGTCTCTCTGCCCTTTCCTCCGCTCCTCCGAGGCGTGCCAGCGCACTGGACCAAGGATTCCCTCTCTTTTTTTCCTCCGTTCCGCTACTTATTCCCCCTTCCGTCTGTTAGCGGCCCGTTAGTCACCCACTCAATCCCTCGATGCTTTCATATAATTGTACTTCCAGGGATGCAGCCAGGCAGACTGACTGGCGCAAGCTTTCGATATTTCATTCGGACGACAGTGATGTGATTCACTGCTTTGCTTCAATGTTTTTGTGTTTGTTTGACGTGGACCATGTACTTGTCACCAATGATACATGGCAGATTTGTAGCGAGCGTTACCGAAGTGCACTTTGCCCGTACTCGATTTTATTATTTACGAGAATAATCGTAAATGAAATTTGGGAAATGGATTTTTTAGCGCTTTTATATCTATTTGTGAGTCATGGAACACTTGCTCTGGCGCTCCAGAAGCGATAGTCACCTGCTACTCCATGTCCTCACCCTCCTACAAGCCAGTGGAAAGAAATGTTCCATCGGGTTTTATTTCTGTTTTCTTACGTCTCCAGGAGCGAGATGCTCGGTCTCGGGCCGCAGCGGCACCACGCCCTCGCACCTCGTAAGCGGTGACGTGGGTTTCGGCAGAGCGCTTTAGTCACCTACTGTAGGGTGTCGATTTTTACTAGAGGAAAAAGTCTAAATTTAGTGCAGAGTGCAGGACAGCGTGTTCGTTTTGAGATAGGACTATTACTACGCTCACTAAGTACTGCAGCAGTCGGAGTAGGAAAAAAGGGAGGAAAGACAGAAGATTAGGTCACAGTTTATTATTAGGTGACCTTAACTACTGTTTACTCACATTTAAATATCGTATATAAAGTCAGTGATGTTCTGGAAGATTCTCACATTTACTCACATTTGAGCTAGAATTAGGTTTAGGGTTGAGGTTATAGGACTTAGAATAAAGGTTAAAAGTATTGATTTAATGGAAGTGCTTTTAATGTAATTACAACTACAATCCCCATTTTGTAATGAGAATGGTTTAGAAATGATTTCAAAAGAAAATTTTCATTGTGTTTTTTCACCAAAATAAAATCTCAGTGGTTTGATATTTGTATTTTAATGAAATAAATACATTTTTATATACACACACACACAATAATAATTACATTAATAACATATTAATATTATTCATAATAATCAGTAGTATTATACTGACAACAACAATCAATCCTATTATAGTAATAGTTATTTATTGATGTTTCATTCTTCCTCTTCTTCTTGTTATATAACTTAACATCATTCATATTATTAATAATAATCTGTGGTATTATATTGATATTTCTTTATTGGTTTTATTTATATAATTTGAAGATGATGAAGAAAAAATAATAATAACTCCAACAAATCCGATTAAAGTAATATTTCTCTATTGATTTTTCATAATATGATATAATAATGATTTGAATAATAATAACAACAACAATAATAATGAATCCAATTACAGTAATATTTATTTTATTATTATTATTATTATTATTATTATTAGTGGGAGTATTAGTATTATTGTAGTTATTGTTATATAACTTAACATTATAAAAATTATTAATAATAATCAGTACTATTACATTGCTATTGTTTATTGATTTCATTTTTTATCATACGATGATGATGATGATGATGATGATAATAATAATAGCAATAATAATAATTATGATAATAATAATAATAATAATAATAAGTCTGATTACGGTAATATTTCTTTATTTGTTTTTACTATTATTATTATTATTATTATTAGTGGTAGTATTAGTATTGTTGTTGTTATTGTTATATAACTTAACATTATAAATATTAATAATAATCAGTACTATTACATTATTTTTTATTGATTTCATTTTTTATCATATTATGATGATGATGATGATGATGATGATAATAATAATAACAACAATAATAATAATGATGATGATAATAATTATAAATCTGATTACAATTATATTTCTTTTTTTATTTGTCTTTATTATTTGTTTTTATTATTATTATTATTATTATTATTATTATTAGTGGTAGTATTAGTGGTAGTATTAGTATTGTGTATATACTACCACAAATATTAAATTACCTTATATTATCTTAACATTATTAATATAATTAATAATCAGTACTATTATATTGCTATTTTTTTATTTCCTTTTTTATAGTTTGATGAGGATAATGATAATAATTATAATAAAATAAAAAATAATGATAAGGAATCTGATTACAGTAATATTTCTTTATTGATTTGTTTTTAATAATAATGATGATGATGATGATGATGATTATTATTAGTAGTAGTGGTATTATTAGTATTGTTGTTATCGTTATATAACTTATTAATATCATTAATAATAATCAGAAAGTATTATGTTGCTGTTTTTTGATTTAATTTTTTATCATTTTTAAATTTTTTATGATGATAATAACAACAACAACAACAACGATGATGATATTAATAATAATAATATTAATACATCTGATTAGTTATTTTTCTTTATTGATTTGTTTCTATAATAATAATAATAATAATAATAATAATTATTATTATTATTAGTATTAGTATTAGTATTATTAGTGGTAGTATTACTATTGTTGTTGTTATTGTTATATAATTATTTATGGACTTAATAATAATCAGTAGTATTATGTTTATTTTTTATTGATTTAATTTTTTATAATTTCGTGATAATAATAACAACAATAATAATAATAATAATGATGATAATAATAATAATAATAATAATAATAATAATAATAATAATAATAATACATCTGATTACAGTAATATTTCTTTGTTTTTTGTTGTTATTATTATTGGTAGTATTAGTATTTTTGTTGTAATTGTTATATAACTTAACAATATTAATAATAATCAGTAGTATTTTATTGCTTTTTTATTTCAATTTTTATATTGCTATTTTTTAAATAATTTTTTACATTTTTTATAATTTTGATAATAATAATATTAAATCAGATTACAGTAATATTTCCTTATTGATTTGTTTCTATAATAATAATAATAATAATAATAATAATTATTATTATTATTATTATTCGTGATAGTATTAGTATTAATATCGTAGTTGTTATTGTTATATAACTTAACATTATTAATATTATTAATAATAATCAGTAGTATTATATTGATATTTTTATTGATAATTTTTTTTAGAATTTGATTATTATTATTATTATTATTATTATTATTATTATTAGATGTTTTCACCAGTTTTAATGAAATAATGCATATAAGGAAAACCATTTTCTAAATGTTCCAGAATTTTTGGGCCCTAGTTATGGTTATGAAGTTTATTACAATGCACCAACATGTATGTGTCTAAGTCAATTCTATCAATTGAGTAAGTATGTAGTAGTTAAAGCCACCTCATAAATAGTGTAAATGAAGAGGTAATATACCAGAAAGGGAAAGAAAGTAATAGACACGTCTGCTTTTTCTTCGAAAGGGTTCAGAATGGGACGTTCCTAATGAGAGCCACTCGATTACGATTATTAATGCAAGATGTTTGAAGTTTTCTGTCTTCCTGGCAAACGAGATCTCAGCGGGAACGAGCGTTTGGGGCTCCTCGACGCCCTGAGAGATCTTCTGCGGAGCATCATCATATATCTGACGTGTCGAAATCCAGCTTTTGCGTGTGCGTCGTCCTGGAGATACGACAACAGCCCAAATGTGAGAGGAAATGGAAAGATGGGATGGGATGGAAAGCTGTAAGTGTGAGATGGATAGCTGGTGAAGTGTGATTTGGAAAGGATTAGGTGTTTTAAATGACTAACCTTTTTTTGTCCAAATGGGCACGAATGCCGACAATAAACAAAGTGGCCTGGCAGGAGATTTGCTCCATAACAAAGAGAAGAGGCCTGCAGACAGGGAAAGATCTCGCTGGAAGCGTTGGCGCTTGTTGGATGATAACGAGTCCTGCTATAAGTGGGATTTTGGCCTCCGTTTTCCTCCTACACAACGCTCTCGTCCCTTCGAACGTATACTTCTCACTCCTTCTCTCCCCGTCTGTCTGTCTGTTTAAAGAGAGACTAGAAACTCAGATGTATTACACAGATCCTGCCAATGCTAGAGCTGAGAGTGTTCTGGAATACGTTAGGGAGAAAGAGAGAAAGATGTGGCCTAACTGTGATCTAAACCGTAATGACAAGTCTCGGGAAGTGTGACCTCCTACTCATGACCAAACTCAGCTTTTGCTAGTTTTTGCGTTTTGACTGACAAGTGTGGTTGACGTTAGTGACTCGGTTGTGTCGTTTGTTGCTTGTGTGATTTATTGCTGGACAAGATCATCCCAGGATCCATTAGTAGGCACTTATAAGGCAGCATCCTAAATGAAATGAACCTCATGTGGAGTTTACGGTTTAGACGTGCCAGTAGACATGATCTCATAGGGCACAACAAATATGACCGATATATATTTTACGTAAATGTTATAAACGGTGAACGATTGAACAATGAAATATGTTTTATTCAATAATGATATGTGAAGCATATTACATGCACCTGTCAAGTTTGAGATTTTGGGCTTTTTGGTTTTTCATAAAGTGTTTTTTTTTTTCAGACTAGTGGAAAGAAACACCCAAAAGACACTGTTAAGTGTTTCTTTTATAGCACTTTATCTATTTGTGTCAATAGATTTCAATTACAATACATATTTTTAAAGGACGTTTTCTCAAAATGAGTTTTTTCTCCTACACTGAGCCATAAATCTTCACTTCAGTAGCACTTACACACACCAAACTTTACTTTTTTATTCCTGTCTATATCCTGAAGGTTTTTACAGAGGGATTTTTTTTTTGCCCAAGAAAAAAAAAAAAAAAAAAAAAAAAAAAAAAAAAAAAAAAAAAAAAAAAAAAAAATATATATATATATATATATATATATATATATATATATATATATATATATATATATATTGTTTTCTGTGAGTTCAAAGTTTTTTCTGAATTTTGGAGTAACAAAAGGAGATAATAAAAAAATTCCAAAATTCCCTCTGTAAAAACATTTGAGTCTAATAAGTCAAAAAAAATTAATCAATAATTTTGAAACTGACTTTATCCAGTGTTTAGGGTTAGGTATGCAAATTAGCGCGTATTTCATTAAATAATGCCTAATTTGCATATTTAAACCTAATATTTTAGAAAACTTGTAATGCAAAAAATGTTTGCAATTATCAATGTAATCAATCAGCTTGGTAACTAAGGTGATAACGTACTCGGTTACTTTCGTAACCTCGGTTCCCTGAGATACGGGAACGAGTACCGCGTCTGTAAAGACGCTTATGGGAAAAGCTCCTTTTCTCCTGAGACTGAAGCATTTCAATAACGCAGTGTAACTGCACGGCCATTGGTTCGTGCAGTGTTAAAGAAACGAACCAATGGCTCGGCAGCGGAGATGCACAAACCTATGGCGATGATTCGCGCCCGATCGCGCCAAAAGGGGCGGAGCATCTGGCTATATAAGCGAGCATTTCGCCATAGGGAACTCAGGTACTTCGACTGAAGCGACGACTGAGTCGTGCAGCTACCTAGCACGGCCAGCAACGCAGTACTCGTTCC
>NC_133382.1:2139248-2230953 GCF_049309525.1 Garra rufa
CTTAAATTTCTTAAGATAAAAATTATTCAAAATGTATTAAAAATATAGTTATTAATGTGTGT
Source organism: Garra rufa (assembly GCF_049309525.1). NCBI lineage: Eukaryota > Metazoa > Chordata > Actinopteri > Cypriniformes > Cyprinidae > Garra > Garra rufa. The sequence goes on from NC_133382.1 coordinate 2,139,311, forward strand.
ATATACATATTTGAATATATAAAAGAATATATATTATCTGCTTGTTCAAGTGCACTTATTTATTTGTGTACTGAACTTGGCAAATGTCATGCATTGTGTAACTATTTTTGTTCAGATCTGTGCTCATAAACACTCAGGGCAGAGGCTACTCTCACTGCGCAAAGTGCAGTTGCCTTGCGTTTTATTAGTCTGCCACTGAGCAGAGAAAGCAAAGAGAGGACTGGGGGTCGTGTTATTGCTGAAAGAAATTTAAATGAGAAAATAAAACAGCAAAGAGGAGTTTTACAGCTGAGCCACCGCAGAGAGAGGGCAGGAGACAGAGAGCAATTATGTGTACTATTGTTACTGAGCAGAATAAAAGCATTAGCTAAGAAGCGAGGGGGACATTTGTTGAACTATAAAAAGCAGACTGCAGTGAGACAGCAGTACCTGTTAACCTCCAGCTTACTGCGGGCTGTTAACAACGTCAGCGGGACGTTCCTCAGGCTGGATGGTGCCAGGTGAGCCCTCTTCCTCTTTGCTCATTTCTGGGTTTTGGTTCTTCATGATTTGAAGAAAACCAACTTTCCAGAACAAAGGTGTCATGTTTCTCTTGAGAACAATGCTCTCTATTGTCATGGGCTTTTGTACCTGTAAGATTTGTGGTCAGACGTTGCTTTCATGTTTCCTTCCCCTTTGTAGTGAACAATCACAGTCGGTTTGCTCTATTGGTTTGTTTAGATCTGAGGCCTCATTTAGAAATGCACAAGTAATCAGATTTGAGCCTAAAATCGATGGATTTAATCCTGTGTCAAAGGTGAGGATTAAAATTTAGATTTACAGGCAGAAACCAACTAGAAGATATTCATATAAAAGCATGCTTTATGTGTGAATATGCATATATTCATGACATAAAAATTAATATATATATTTTAAAAAAAGTTACTTATTAATCCTTTACAAATATATATGTACATAATTATTTATGATAGTTATGTATATAGTTTTGTTTTATTTATACAATATTTGATTATATTTCTGAACCATTTCACTATTTATTTTTTATTTTAAATCTAGACTGTTAAATGCATTTATCAAAAAAATAAATAAATAAATAAATAAAAATTGTTCATAGCATTTATTCACATTTAGGATCATTTTGTACAGTTTACACCGTCCTTTTAGAATCTGCAAAATGTTAATTATTTTACCAAAATAAGAGGGGTCATACAAAATGCATGTTATTTTTTATTTAGTCCTGACCTGAATAAGATATTTCACATAAAAATCCCCTTGATTTTTTAATACTGTGTTCTTGATCCACAGCTGTGTTTTTTTGTTTAGTGATAGTTGTTCATGAGTCCCTTGTTTGTCCCGCTGTTCTTCAGAAAAATCCTTCAGCTCCCACAAATTCTTTGGTTTTTCAGCATTTTTGTGTATTTGAACCCTTTCCAACAATGACTGTATGATTTTGAGATGCATCTTTTCACACTGAGGACAACTGAGGGACTCATATGCAACTATTACAGAAGGTTCAAACACTCACTGATGCTTCAGAAGGAAAAAAGATGCATTAAGAGCCGGGGGTGAAAACTTTTGAACAGAATGAAAATGTGTACATTTTTCTTATTTTTCCTAAATATCATATTTTCTTTCATTTAGTACTGCCCTTTAGAGGCTACAGAAGATACTTGTTTCCCAGAAGACAAAATAAGTTACATTTACACTGATCTTCAAATTCCAAAAGTTTTCACCCCCGGCTCGTAATGCATTGTGTTTCCTTCTGGAGCATCAGTGAGTGTTTGAACCTTCTTTAATAGTTGTATATGAGTCTCTCAGTTGTCCTCAGTGTGAAAAGATGAATCTCAAAATCATACAGTCATTGTTGGAAAGGGGTAAAATACACAAAAATGCTGGAAAACCAAAGAATTTGTGAGACCTGAAGGATTTTTCTAAAGAACAGCCGACAGTTTAACTGTTCAGGACAAACAAGAGACTCATGAACAACTATCACTAAACAAAACAAAACAAAAAAAACAGCTGTGGATCATTCAGGTAACAACAGTATTAAGAATCAAGTGTATGTAAACTTTTGAACGGAGTGATGTTTATAAATTCAGCTACTAGTTTTTCTTGTGAACTGTATCTAAGCATCTTATTCAGGTCAGTACTAAATAAACAATAACATGCATTTTGCATGATCCCTCTGATTTTGGTAAAATAATTAAGATTTTGCAAATTCTGAAAGGGGGAATATAAACTTCCTGTCTGAAGATGTTTGTACTGATAGTTTAATAATTTTTAGGTTTGCCTTGAACTTCAAATCTTGGGCTTTTATGTGCATTCTTCATCAGAAGAGCATGGCATCGCTCGCTTGTGTTTTCCCCTATAAATTTTACAAAAGGGAACTTGCTGTTGTTTCTAGGCCTCAGTAAATGTTGTGTTTCATAACCACATCACTAAAGCACTGCCCAGGGTCATCAATACATCTTTTCAGCTAAACTCACATGACACTTGTATTTTCTTAGATGTTCTGTTCACAGCTTCTGACCACAAACCTGTTCTTCATTGTGTCAGGATGTTTGAATGACAAAAGGAAATTAGATGTTCATGCGATCAGCAGCACATTAACCCTTTGGTAGATCCCACATTTAAAAAAAAAAAAAAAATCTAAAAAGAGGTTGAGGAATTTTGGGCCTTCAGTTCAGTAATAAAACAAAGCTGTACTCAAATGCTCTCACTTCACTGGAAAATTCTCTCATAATGAGGCTTTTTATGTGACAAACACACTCGTGCGGCCTGGGTGGTAATTGGACTGGAGATTTGCATAGCGATTAGTTGGCCGGCGATGGTCTGCGTGAGACGATCAGGAAGATGAAATCAGTGTCTTTGGGTTTCTGATGCCTCCTAAAACACATGACATTTTATAGGTTTGCCATTGTTTTATGGGAAAGGTCGAAGGGCCGTGGTGCTTGTTTGGATGGTGCGAGTCTTCAAAGTCAGACTGGGATTTTTTGGATGCATTTGGAGTCCAAATATTTCAGGCAGAAGTACATAGTGAGTTATGTCTGTGATACTCTGGACGTTTTTTCCAGACGTTCTGCTTTTCAGATCTACAATCCGTTCTGGTAACGCAAAGCTGGTGTGATTGACTGTAAAACATCTCTATTCTCACTTTAAGGATAATATGACACTTATCCTTCAGAAAAAGCCATAACGGATTGCCGAGGCTCGGTGACGGTTATGGATGTAGTAATGGATGTAATTAGAATAATTATGACTTTGCTGTTTTTAATGAGTAACAATTTGCACTCAACTGCTTATTTTAGTAATAAAGTTTAATACTATGTGCTAACCAGATGTGATAGAAAAGTGGCAGGACATTTTGTTTTCTACTAGTTAGCTCCACCCACTTTGAAATCTCATTGGTCTAAAAATCAGCTTTTTTTTAAAAGGAATATATTCTGATTTGCTTTCTTTATTCACACTACTGTTCAAAAGTTTGGCTCAGTATGGTTTAGAAATAAGTCTCTTCTGCTCAACAACGCTGTATTTGTTTGATCAAAAATATAGTGAAAATTGAGAAAAATGATTACAATTTAAAATAGATGTCTTCTATGTAAATAAATGTTAAAATGTAATTTGTTTTTGTGATCAAAGCTGAATTTTCAGCATCATTACTTCAGTCTTCAGTGTCACATGATCCTTCAGAAATCATTCTAGTATTTTGTTGCTCGCCAAGGCTGCATTTGTTTGATCAGAAATACAGAAAAATCAGTAATATTGTGAAATATTATTACTATTTCAAATAGCTGTTTTCTTTGTGAATCTGAATCTGGTCTTAGTGACACACAATCCTTCAGAAATCATTTTAATATGCAGATTTACTGCTCAAGAAACATTTCTGATTATTAGCAACAATGAAAAACTTGCTACATATTTCTGTTAAAACCATGATACACTACCATTCAAAAAAAAAAAACTTCTAAAATAAATTCAACTGAAATCAGGCTGTATAATTATATATTCTTTTTTAAAATTATTTAAAATTATATACATTACCAATTTGGAATAATTACAAATTTAAGTATATTTTTTAAAATAAATATTTTCTTACATATTTGCTCACCAAGGCTGCATTTGCTCGATTAAAAATACAGAAAAAAGTAATATTGTGAAATATTATTACTATTTCAAAGATCCATTTTCTATGTGAATCTGTATTAAAATGTAATTTATTTCTGTGATTAAAGCTGAATTTTCAGCATCATTACTCTGGTTTTAGTGACACACAATTCTTCAGAAATCATTTTAATATGCTGATTTCCCGCTCAAGAAACATTTATAAATTATTAGCAACGATGAAAACGTGCTTCATATTTTTGTGAAAACAATGGTATACTACCATTTAAATATGCAAACAAATGAATGTTTTTCTGTTTTCCTTCAGAGATGCTTTAATATTCACTTCTAGGGAACTCCTAGCAACTTAAAATGGTTTTGTTGTTTTAAATTAAACTGAAATCTGGCTATATATATATATATATATATATATATATATATGAATTATATAAACTACCAGTTTGGAGTAAGTACAATTTTAAGTATTTTTAAATAAATATTTTTCTACATTTGCATTTGTTTGATCAAAAATACAGAAAAATCAGTAATATTGTGAAATATTATTACTATTCCAAAAAATCTGTTTTCTATGTAAATCTGTGTTAAAATGTAATTTATTCCTGTGATAAAACCTGAATTTTCTGCATCATTACTCTCATCTTAGTGACACATAAACCTTCAGAAATGATTCTAATATGCTTATTTCCTGCTCAAGAAACATTTCAGATTATTATCAATGTTAAAAAAAAGTAATGCTGCCCAATATTTTTGTGGAACCTATAATACATTTTATTTGTCATGCAGGATTCTTTAATGAATGGAAAGTTCAAAAGAACAGCATTTATTTGAACATTATAAATGTCTGTACTGTCACTATTGATTACTTTACAGCATCCATGCTGAATAAAACTATTGATTTCTTAAAAAAAAAAAAACCTTGCTGACCCCAAACTTTTAAATGGCAGTGTACTTTTCTGAGCATGGTTTCCTGTTTTTCTTATAAAGTGATAAATAGCACAAATGAGTGTACTTTCTGGAGCTGAATGATTATTGCTGCTCTCTTTCATCAGACTCAACAGTCTGTTTGGCAGGGTTGTAGGTGTTATTGTCGAAGGTAATGCACTGGGCTGACGTTCATGATGGATTGGCACAGTGGGTGTGAGATTAAGCAGGATTGTGGGAAAGCTCATATAGAAAGACACTGGTGCTCTGAGTGTTTTACGGTCTGTGTGCTGCGGCTCAGGGCTGAGTGTGTAATCTGAAGCCATCTTACCCGTTTACAGCATTCTTACTATGATTAGTGCTTCAGAGGAATGTTCTGGCTTCCGGGTTTAAGCTCCATCGACAGCATTTCAGACAGAAGTTGATTTCCACAGAGGCGTCCTTTCGTCATTTTAGTTTCTTTCTTGTTTAGCAAGTAAGTTTAGTCATTTACAGTGGAAGAAAATAATGCCAGGAGGACAAATGCAAATCTCATATGTGACCCTGGACCGCAAAACCAGTCTTAAGTAGCAGTAGCCAAAATACATTGTATGGGTCAAAATGATACATTTTTCTTTTATGCCAAAAATCATTAGGATATTAAGTAAAGATTATGTTCCATGAAGATATTTTGTAAATTTCCTACCATAAATATATCAAAACTTAATTATTGATTTCTAATATGCATTGCTAAGAACTTGATTTGGACAACTTTTTTTTTATATTTAGATTTCTTTGCACCCTCAGATTTCTAATTTCTAATACTAATTAATATCTCATTTGTATATATATAATTGTATATATTCAAATTGTATCTCGACAAAATATTGTCATATCCTATGTGACCCTGGAAAACAAAAACTTAAGTAGCATGGGTATTTCTAGCAATAGCCAAAAATACATTGTACAAGTCAAAATTATCGATTTTTCTTTTATGCCAAAAATCATTAGGATTTTAAGTAAAGATTATGTTCCATGAAATTTCCTACCGCAAATATATTAAACTTAAGTTTTGAGTGGTAATATGCATTGCTAAGAACTTAATTTGGACAACTTTAAAGGTGATTTGTTTTTGTTTTTTTCAATATTTTTTTACACCCTTAGATTCCAGATTTTCAAATATTTAAAACTGTATCTTCTTTGCATATATAATTGTATATATTAAAATTGTATCTATATTTGTTAACGCGCTTTTTTCTGTTGAAAAAAAAAAAAAAAAAGCTGTATTATTAGCCTTGCATGTCTTAAACATTGCTTTTGCTGTGGGTCTGTGCGCATAAATATCCAATTCCAGTGGAAGAAAATTGTGCCAGGAGGCCAAAATGCAAATCTCATATGTGACCCTGGACCACAAAAACATAAGTAGCATGGGTATATTTGTAGCAATAGTCAAACTTACATTACATCACATTTTTCTTTTATGCCAAAAATCATTAGGATTTTAAGTAAAGATTATGTTCCATGAAATTTCCTACCGCAAATATATCAAAACATGTACTCAACAAGTTTTGAGTAGTAATATGCATTGCTAAGAGCTTAATTTGGACAACTTTAAAGGTGATTTGTTTTTGTTTTTTTCAATATTTTTTTACACCCTTAGATTCCAGATTTTCAAATATTTAAAACTGTATCTTCTTTGCATATATAATTGTATATATTAAAATTGTATCTATATTTGTTAACGCGCTTTTTTCTGTTGAAAAAAAAAAAAAAAAAGCTGTATTATTAGCCTTGCATGTCTTAAACATTGCTTTTGCTGTGGGTCTGTGCGCATAAATATCCAATTCCAGTGGAAGAAAATTGTGCCAGGAGGCCAAAATGCAAATCTCATATGTGACCCTGGACCACAAAAACATAAGTAGCATGGGTATATTTGTAGCAATAGTCAAACTTACATTACATCACATTTTTCTTTTATGCCAAAAATCATTAGGATTTTAAGTAAAGATTATGTTCCATGAAATTTCCTACCGCAAATATATCAAAACATGTACTCAACAAGTTTTGAGTAGTAATATGCATTGCTAAGAGCTTAATTTGGACAACTTTAAAGGTGATTTTTTTTTCTTGCCTTGTGTTGTCATGATGACAAAATTGAAATATTAATGTATCTTTAAACACAAATGGTTAGTAAATTATTGTATTAGAGTATTTTCATGTTTTTATAATGTAATTATAATGTTTTTTTGGTAAATAAATAAAACAAAGATTATTTGTATGTTTTACAAGAAAATAATTTTTTTTGTGTTATTTGTGTTATTTACCATTTTTATGGAAGCTTATTTCTACCTTGGAATGATAAAAAGGTTGTGTGTTTTATTGTGTGTTTATTTCACAATTCAGACTTTTTTCCTCAATTCTAAGTTTATATCTCATAATTTTGACTTTTTTCTTAGAATTGTGAGTGAAGATTGCGACACAGTTACCTGTTTTATTTTTTATTCTATGATGAAAAAAAAAATAAATAAATAAATGAAAAATAAATAAATAAATAAACAAAACTAAACTAAACTAAACTAAATTAAAAAATAAAATAAAATAAATTAAAACAAAACAAAACAAAACAAAATAAAATTAAATTAAACAAACAAATAGCTAATAGCTAAATAAAGCTTTTCATTAATGTATGGTTTGTTGAAACTTAAAAATTAAGTTTTAACATATTTACGGTAGGAAATTTACAAAATATTTTCATGGAACATGATCTTTACTTAATATCCTAATAACTTTTGGCATGAAAGAAAAATAGATCATTTATACCCATACAATGTATTTTTGGCTATTGCTACAAATATACCTGTGCTGCATAAGACTGTTTTTTTTAGTCCAGGGTCACAATTGTGAGTAAAAAAAAAAACAAGACATTTATATAAAAAGCCAGGAGTTTCTGTCTCACAATTCAGAATTGCAAGAAAAAAAAAAGTCGGAATTGAGAGAGATATAAACTTAGAATTGTTCAAAATAAAATAAAACTTAAAATTAAACTTTATGTTTTATTCCATGGTGGAAACAGGCTTCCACACATTTCTCTTTAATCATTTGTGAAATTTACTAGCAATGTTTGAGTGAATGGTAATTTCAAAGTAAATCCTACACCATTTTTTTCCATGCACTCTCAGAAAAAAAGGTTGAAAAGCTGTCACTGAGGCAGTACCTTTTCCAAAGTTACCAAATATGCACCATTTAGGTCCTAATATGCACATTTTAAATTCTAATATGTACCTTATAGGTACATATATGCACCCTTTAGGGTTATATAAGGTGCAAAGGTGTATCTTTTGTACCTTTTTTTCTGAGACTATGCCACAAAATTATGTCAGTCAGGGCTACCTGACACAGACATGTAGACACAATTCTCATAAATGCATGAAAAAAGCTCTTCTGTTTCATATGCAATATTCATGTTTTGCTCTCATCCTGAACTTCCACAAACTCGATAAGCAGCTTATTAAAAGATGGCATGTGAGCCTGTGCTTTTTGCAACAGGTATGTAGGGTGCTGCGCTGACCAAACAAACAGTGCGAGGAAGTCCAGTAAGAAGCATGCAAACCCGAGCCAGTGTTTAGAGTGGAGTCAAAACACAGCAAAGATCCAGAGATCCTATCTCCCTTTCTGATATTACACTTCTCTGTCTAGTCTGTGTAAGAAACGGAGGATTGAATGTGGTCTGGTCCTGCTTAATGGGAGTGTTTTCATGATTATTATGGGTGAGGTGGCTTAGGTGACTCTGGCCTCGACGTTGGCCAAGGAATTTCTATGACTTCCTGCGGTTAGAGCGGCACAAATTGTACTGACTCTGGACTGCGAGGGTTTCAGGTATGTGCTTGAATCCTGAATGCATTCCTGTTGATCACAATGTTAGACGCTAGACTCACTGTTGAACTTTATACCTTTAGAATAGTGTAGTTACAGCATTGCATCACTTGCTCACCAATGGATCCTCTGCAGTGAATGGGTGCCGTCAGAATGGGAAAAAAGCATTTTTTTGCAGTTTGGACTTTGATTACAGACTCAGATTTTGTTAAAAATGCCTTAATGATGGATGTGTTTTTTTACGAAGGCTTTTCATTTCAAAAGATGTTAATTGATGGACTGGAATGGTATGGATACTTGTAGATTATTGTGATGTTTTTATCAGTAGTTCGGACTCTTATTCTGACGACACCCATTCACTGCAGAGGATCCATTGGTGACCAAGTCAAAATTCTGACTTTAAAAGTCAGCTATGTGATACAAAGTTGAAATTATGACATATAAAGTCAAAATTATGACATACTTCAATCATAATTACAAGATAAAAAGTCAAAAATTATGACATACTTAAATCATGAACACAAGATAAATCAAAATTATGACTAAGCTAAAATTATGACTTTAAAAGTCATAATTACGAGATCTAAATTATGTCATAATTACAAGAAAAAAAATTATGACTAAGCTAAAATTATGACTTTAAAAGTCATAATTACGAGATACAACATCTAAATTATGGATTTAAAAGCTGTAATTATGAGATAAAAAAGTCAGTATTATGACATACTTAGGTCATAATTACGAGATAAAGTTGAAATTATGACTTTAAAAGTCATAATTATGAGATAAAAAGTTGAATTTATGAGATAAAAAGTCGAAATTATGACAGTCAAGTCGAGACATGCTGAGTTAAGCATTTTCGACTTAGTAAGTCATATTTTTTTAATCTTGTTATTATGATTTAAGTATGTCAAAGTATGACTTTAAAAGTCATAATTATGAGATAAAAAGTTGAACTTGACATATAAAGTCGAAAATTATGACAGTCAAGTCGAGATTCAAAGTCGAAATTATGGATTTAAAAGTTGTAATTATGAGATAAATAAGTCGAAATGATGACATTAAAAATCAAGTATGAAAGTTGAAGTTGTAACATATAAAGTTGAAATTATGATATAATTAAATCATAATTACAAAATAAAAGGTCAAAATTATGACTAAGCTGAAATTATGACTTTAAAAGTCATAATTAAGAGACACAAAGTCTAAGTTATGGATTTAAACATTGTACATATGAGACAAATAAGTCAAAATTATGACATACTCAAGTCATAATTACGAGATAAAAATGTGAAATTATGACTAAGTCAAAATTATGATTTTCAAAGTCATAATTATGAGATACAAAGTTGAAATTATGACTAATGGTTGTTTAAAGGTCGTTTAAATGATACAAAGTCTATATTATGAATTTAAAAGTCATAATTAAGAGATACAAAGTCTAAATTGTGGATTTAAGAGTTTTAATTATGAGATAAATAAGTCGCAATTATGACATACTCAAGTCATAATTATGAGATAAAAAGTTGAAATTATGACTAAGTCAAAATTATGATTTTAAAACTCATAATTATGAGATACAAAGTTGAAATATCACTTTAAAAGTCATAATTTTTTTTATTATGACATTTAAATCATTAATACAAGATAAAAATTATGACTTTAAAAGTCGGAATTAAAGGATACAAAGTCTAAATTATGAATTTAAAAGTTGTAATTATAAGATGAAAAAGTCAATATAGATTATTTTGATGTTTTTATCAGTAGTTTGGACTCTCATTCTGATGGCACCCATTCACTGCAATCCTAAATTTCTCCCAATCTTTTCCTATAAAGAAACAAATTCATCTTGGATGGCTTGAGGCTGAGTAAATTTTCAACAAATTTTCATTTTCATTTCAACTGGTGCAACCCTACCCAGATCCCTACAGAAAGTGGTGGCAGTAGTTTATACAAGCACGAGCCGTCCGTTTGTTTGCTTTAGTCTGACTTGGAGCGTGATGAAATGGAACGCCTCGCTTTTATCCGATTCCTAAACAAGACAGCGAGATATAGAGGAACGGAGAGACTGAAAACCGGCGCAAAGTCATGCCTCCGTGCAGAGAAATAAACACACCCAGGGATAGGAACGATAAAGCCACACGCTCACTAATTAGTCCCTCGTTTGGAGGAAAAGTCTATCAGGTGTAATCAGAAACCTCCGTCTTCGTATCTGATTAGGCGCTGACCTCAGTCATGCCATAATATGTCAATATGTGGTCAGAAATGACATGCCAAGCATCGCTATGTATATTTTCAGATGAGCGCCCAAATGTACACAACGGAGTGGAAACCGTGCCAGCGCTTACTTATGAGTTCTCTCGAGTCATGTGCAGTAGTTGAGGTGAAGACCAAGTCAAGAAATGGAAACTTGTTCGGAGTCCTCGTGTTCCATGTGCTGTAGGCACTTGGGCTTTATCCTTGGCATAACTTCACCTGCAGATAAATAACATGACATTTCTTCGCAGCGGCGAGGGTAGGCACTTTCGGAAACTTTTAGAGGTGCGCTGGAGTGAGGGGAGCGAGAAAGGCTTTATCTGCCCTATATTACTGCAAGACAAGTGCTGTCTCCCTCCATTTCCCTCTGTCCATTCCTGGGGAACAGCTGCACGCATGGTTTTCTCCTCATTTGCTGTGAAAAGTGGGAGCTGTGGTTCAGGCATGATTGGAGCTGGGCCCAATGGCTCCTCATCTGAGAGTTTCCATGGGGCAGGCACGTTTGCTGTAACCAAAACACCATGTGAGGTTCAGCCAGCGCACTGAATGGTCGGCTATCTTCCGCCCCACTCTAGTGTCCCTGCAGACTGCTTGGATCCCTTAGAAAGTGGAAAAAAGCTAAATGGATGCTATAAAGTGGATTATGCTCTACTTACAAGTGAGGGAATCCTTTTTAATGTATTGTGAGAATTAGCGTTGTGCTCATTTGCACCTGCCCAGGCAGACAAGCCAGCTACGTTTTTTAAAAGTTATTTAAAATGTTAGAACGAAATGCTTTCAAGTAATGTTTATGGAATGCTTTTAACATATTTATTAATATTTGATACTATGGAAGCCTATTTCCGCCACCTAAGAATTTGTCAAGATAATGGCATACTTAAGTTATTATTATGAGATAAAAAGTTGAAATTATGTCTAAATCAAAATGACGACTTTAAAAGTTGTAATTAGGAGACAAAGTAGAAATTATGACATACTTAAATCATAATTACAAGATAAAAAGTTGAAATTATGACTTACTAAAAAGTCTAAAAAAAGTTGTCATTACAAGATAATGTCAAAATTGTGACATATTCAAGTCATAATTATGAGATTAAAAAAAAATCGAAATTACGACTTGAAGTCATAATTATGAGATACAAAGTCAAATTTATGAGATAAAAAGTCAAAATTATAAATTTAAAAGTCATAATTTTGAGATGCAAAGTTAAAATTGACTTTAAAAGTTGTAATTACAAGTTAAAGATGAAATTGTGAAATATTAGGTCAAAATTGTGACATGTTTAAGTCATAATTGCGAGATAAAAAGTCAAAATTATGACTAAAAGTTGTAATTACGAGATTAAGTAGAAATTAGGACATAGTTAAGTCAATTACAAGGTAAAAAGTTGAAAATATGACTTACTAAATCGAAATTATGACTTTAAGTCATTATGAGATACAAAGTCAAACTTATGAGATAAAAAGTCAAAATTGTGACTTTAAAATTTGTAATTACAAGATAAAGATGAAATTGTGAAATATTAAGTCAAAATTATGATATATTTAGGTCATAATTACGAGATAAAAAGTCAAAATTATCACTTTAAAATTTGTAATTACAAGATAAAGATGAAATTGTGAAATATTAAGTCAAAATTATGATATATTTAGGTCATAATTATGAGATAAAAAGTCAAAATTATGACTTTAAAATTTGTAATAACGAGATTAAGTAAAAATTATGACATAGTTAAGTCAACTACAAGATAAAAAGTTGAAAATATGACTTACTAAATCGAAATTATGACTTCAAAGTTGAATTTATGAGATAAAAAGTCAAAATTATGACTTTAAAAGTCATAATTTTGAGATACAAAGTTAAAATTATAACTTTAAAAGTTTTAATTACAAGATAAAGATGAAATTGAGACATATTAAGTGAAAATTATGACATATTTAATTTATAATTACAAGATAAACTTTAAAAGTAGTCATTACAAGATAAAGTTGAAATTCTGACATACTTAAGTCATAATTATGAGATAAAAAGTAAAAATTATGACTTCAAAATCATAATTATAAGATAAAGTCGAACTAATGAGATTTTTTACTTTAAAAGTCATAATTTTGAGATGCAAAGTTAAAATTATGACTTTAAAAGTTGTAATAACAAGATAAAGTCGAAATTGTGACATATAAATTCAAAATGATGACATAAGTCATAATTACGAAATAAAGTCAAATTTTTTTCTCGTAATTATGACTTAAGTATGCCATAATTTAGACTTTATAAGTCATAACTTTGACTTTGTATCTCATAATTATGACTTTTAAAGTCATAATTCCGATTTAGTAAATCATAATTTCGACTTTTTAAGGAATGATTTTTTTTTTCTTACCTGGCGACAATGGGCTTCCATATGATACACATACTTGTAATGTTGAGAGAACATTTTTTAGAATGTCCTCATGATGTTATTTGTACTTCTACATTCTAAGAAACATTTTTCTAACCATTAAATAACAGATATGGAACATTTTTGCATCACATCACTTGTTCACCAGTGAATCCTCTGCAGTGAATGGGTGCCGTCATTCATATTTAACAGCGAAGTCAAATTTTTTGCACTCCAAGTCTATTTCACCATTAGTTTGATGCAAGGAGTTCAGCTTTCTTTCAGAGCTTCAGGACGAGTCTTCATGTAAAATGGAACTATTAACATGACTTTCAAACATTTACATATAAGGATATAATATCAAATGTAAGTTATGCACTGAGGAAAACACGTCTCAAATGTATTAAACAAGCACACGCATCTATTAAAGCACCTGACAGCAACTGTAAACTATTCGCTTTTGTTGTAAGTGCTTAATATAAAACATTCTCATGTTTAAGGACAAATTGGGTCATGCACTTTCCCTCTGTCCTTTATTATATATATCAGATGTGTTTTGTTCATAAAAATGGATTATTCACTACTGTAAAGTGATATTACTGCTGGAAATTTTCCATGTGACTAATCGATAATTAAATAAAATAAAAAAAGTATTCATACCCCTTCATTTTTTTTTCACATTTTGTTTTGTTGCAGCATTATGTTAAACTGCTTTAAATTACTTTTTTTCCACATCAATCTACATCTCATACACCATAATGACAAAGCACAAAATAGGTTTGTAACAACTTTGCAAATTTATTAGAAATAAAAAACTGAAAAGATCCCGTTGCATAAGTATTCATACCCTTTTCTGGGACACTCGACTAGATGTTACTACACTTGGAGTGGAGTTAAACTGTGGCAAATTCATTTGAATGAGTCTGATTTAGAAAGGCACACACCTCTCAGAAAAGGTCTAACAGCTGAAAATGCATATCAGAGCAAAAACCAAGATAACTGCCTGTAGAGCTCAGTGACAGACTTGCGTTAAGGCGATGATCTAGAGAAGAGTTCAGCAAAAAATCTGCTGCATTGAAGGTTGACAGAAGCATTCTCCATAATGGAAGACGATTGGAACAACTAGGACTCTAGAAAATGTCTGCCAGCCCCCATCCAAGCTGACAGAGCTTGAAGCAAATCTGGTTTTTGCTTTGTCATTATTATGGTGTATGGAGTGTAAATTGATGTGGGGGAAAACCAATTTAAAGCAGTTTAACATAATGCTGCAACAAAACAAAACGTGAAAAAAAATGAAGGGACAAGAATACTTTTGCAAGGTACTGTATTAGATTTCTCTGGTGTTATAAACCACTTAGTATAGTAGTGCTAAACTCAGAAACACTCAGCACTAGTGTTAATATCACGCTCCACAGCAAAATCCTGAATCCCAGACAGTGAAAGATTGAAAAATTCCTTCTGTAATTGCACTTTTTTTTTAGTCAGCGTCAGAATAAGTGTTGTCGTGATGGACGACTGCCAGGATGTTTCTAGAGACGCTCAGTCTTTAATAAAGACACTCACCTAGAGTCAGCGCAGTGTTTTTGTAACTCTTTTAACCCCGACTGCTCTGCGGGTTTGTATGGCTTTATCCGTTCTCGTTTTAGCGCTGCATATCCTCCCTATTTTCCTGTCTCTCTCTCTTTCTCTCTGTGGGACTGATTAGCATCTTCTTTTCAAGTCTCATGCCTAAAATCTGTAGCGTTGGCTTTTCTTAAAGAGACAGTTCACCCCAAAATTGAACATTCATCATTTAGCAGCCCACATGTCATCCTGAACCTTAAAATAATTTGAGAATTCAAATTAGAATTTGTGTGTTTTCCATGCAAGAAATGTTGAAGTGAATAATGACAGAATGTTCCGTTTTGGAAAGCAATTTTTCCATTTTTTTTTTGCTGATTTATATATGATGGCTGTCTTGATGGGTTATTGTTTTGGCTCCGTAGTTTAACTGACTAAATTTTGGTAGGCCTCATCTGTAATTACATACTCTTCTAAATCTTCACCCAAACTTATTAGCTTAATGCAGTTAGGCAGTGAACAAACCAGGCCTGTGTTTAAGAGTGCATGAATGACAGTGCAGGGATGTATGACGGAGGAAGTCAGAGCAGAACTGCATATTTAGCGTTCATGTCTGCGTCAGAGCATTGGAAAGCTTATGCAATGGCATGGGAGATTGGCAGTTTGTCCGCTGAGAAGAGCGTTGCCCAGGGAACGTTGGGTTAACCGCACACGGGAGAGCGCTCCAAAAGAACCGCGTCTTGATTGGGACGCTCAGGCCTGCCAGTGCTGGGAGTGACAAGCGGTGCCAGTGGATCAGAGCCGGCCTGCCACTGATGTTTAATGTTCACACATGCCCTGGGAAGCCCAGTCCAAGAAAACCAATTTGAGAATACACTTTAAAAGGGGGCACTTTTCCATCTGCCTTCTGTCCCTCGTCTTCGTCCAAGAGAAAAAGCGGCAGAGAAAGAGAGAGAGAGAGGGGAAAAAGACAGTATGAAGAAGTGGAGTGCTTAAGTTCATAATCAGTTACGATTGACTTTGTTTATTGACAGCACAGAAAGAACCTCTTGGCAATGCAGCGTGTGCAAGTACAACAATAAAAGCCCCAGTTAATTCTGTTAGTAGTCAAAAACTCCAAACTCAAACTCGTCTCAACGGCCCCCTTTACATCTGGCACTGACATGCGAACATGCAAAATGGAAAACAGCACGTACCTATTACTTCAGGGGTTGCGCTAACCTAACATTTCCGTCATTTATCAAATTTTAAAACCGTTCTGAATGTTTTCCGTCTTTTTGACAGATAAAAAAAATAAGGTGTCTGGTCGACTGCATTTCCCACAGTAAAGGATGCTAATGCAGATTAGAACTGAAGGGGAGAAAAAGAGGTTTTAAAGCTCCCCTGCGAATACAGACTAGGAGAGAGACGCCAGTGAGGATTTGGGGAGAGAAACGAGAGATTTCGGGTGTATTCCAGTTGGATAATCCACGGAACGTTCTCGTTTAGTAAATCGGGTGACGGTGGGAAATTTACAACACGGTTATTTGTAGCATACAATTTGCTATTTTACACTAACGCTCTTAAAAATAAAGGTGCTTCAAAAGGTTTTTCAAGCGATGCCATAGAAGAACCATTCAGTCATAGTTCTTTAAAGAACCATTTCTTGCTTATCTTTTTATAATCTGAAGAACCTTTTTTGCCACAAAAAAGCTTTTGTGACACAGAAAAGTTCTTCAGATGTTAATGGTTCTTTATTGAACCATTTAGACAAAAAGGTTCTTCTATGGCATCGTGAAGCACCTTTGTTTTTAATAGCGTAGTTGTACTGTATGTAGAAAATGAAACATTAGCATTTAAACTTGGTGTTCAAGTGCTATTGAGATTAGTGATCCAATCACTAAAAAAATGCAAGTTGAAGAAGTTCCAGAACAAAAATTTACAGATCAATTACTCACCCCCTTGTCTTCCAAGATGTCTTTCTTTCTTCAGTCGTAAAGAAATTATGTTTTTTGAGGAAAACATTTCAGTTTGAACTTCCAAAATGCAGTTTAAATCCAGCTACAAAGGGTTCAAAATGATCCCAGCCAAGAAAGAAGGGTCGATTGGTTATTTTCTAAAAAAAAAAAAAGGACAACTTTTTAACCTCAAATGCTCATCTTGTCTAGCTCTGCGTCAACTGTGTATTCTGGATCAAGACTGTTAAGGTATTTTCTTATTTTCTCCTCCAACTTTAAAATCGTCTTACATCGCTGCAGAACTACGACTCAGTCTTGACAAAGTGAACATGCAAAGAAGATCAAACGCCCTTTACGAAAAAAGGTAAAACAGCGATGTAGAAGTTGGAGGAGAAAATGAGATGGACGTTTTTCGACATACCCTAATGGTCTTGAACCATGCAGAACTTGACAAAGTTAAAAAGTATATAAATTGTAATTTTTTCATTTTTAGCAATTATTTCACTAGATAAGACCATTCTTCCTCAGCTGGGATCGTTTAGAGCAATTTAAAGCTGCATTGAAACTGCATTTTGGAAGTTCAAACTCGCGGGCACCATACAAGTCCACTATATGGAGAGAAATCCTGAAATGTTTTTCTCAAAAAATATAATGTCTTATTGACTGAAGAAAGAAAGACATGAACATCTTAGATAACAAGGGGGTCAGTAAATTATCTGTATGTTCCAAAAAAAAAGTTTAGATCCAGCTTCAAAGGGCTCTAAACGATTCCAGCCGAGAAAAAAAGGTCTTATCTAGCAAAACGATTGGTTATTTTCTAAAAAGAAATGGACAACTTCTGTACTTTTTAACCTCAAATGCTCATCTTGTCTAGCTCTGCATCAACTGTGTATTCTGGTTCAAGACTGTTAGGGTATGTCGAAAAAACTCCCATCTCACTTTCTTCTCCAACTTTAAAATCGCCCTACATCGCTGCAGAAGTACCGACCCAGTTTTTACAAAGTTAACATGCAAAGAAGATCAAATGCCCTTTACGAAAAAAGGTAAAACAGCGATGTAGAAGTTGGAAGACAAAATGAGAAGGATGTTTTTCGACATACCCTAACGGTCTTGAACTGGAATAAACATAGAGTACATGCAAAACTAGACAAGGTTAAAAAGTTCATAAATTTTCATTTTTTAATTTTTAGCGATATGATGAGACCATTCTTCCTCAGGGATCGTTTAGAGCAATTTAAAGCTGCATTGAAACTGCATTTTGGGAGTTCAAATTCGCGGGCACCATAGAAGTCCACTATATGGAGAGAAATCCTGAAATGTTTTCCTTAAAAAACATAATTTCTTATTGAATGAAGAAAGAAATACATGAATATCTTAGATGACAAGGGGCTGAGAAAATTATCTGTACATTTTGTTCTGGAAGTGTAGTTCTCCTTTAAAGTTTAAAGTCTGTTTGCAGCTTTGTCAGCTATTTAATAAACCCCACCGTTGCATTTTAGTGTGTATTGGCGTTTGACTAATTAGAACTTTAAATTAATTAAAAATGGCAATTGAATGAATTACATTACATGCTGTGCACTACATGCACAATTAATTACATAGACCAGTAATAGCTGAGAAAAGCCCCCAAATGAAGACAAATCAAAAATATTACATTATTATGGAAAATGTGTACATTGAATATACAAAAAGTAAATTCATTGTTTTATTTCCGCTTTTATCCAGGCATGGGAATCGAACCCATGACCTCAGTACAGGACGTCTACAATCCACAGCAATCATTTTTGAGTTTATCTGCCTGTCTGATGTGTTCTGTGATTTTGTTTAGTTGTCGTCTGTGTACCCTTGCAGACTGACGTCTTTGGATGTTGCGTCACATCTCACTTACTCATTCTGTGCTGCCTGATCTCGGTAAGTGTGGTTTGGCAAAAGAAACGGACTAAGAGTGAAAAACAGCCCAGGACCTATAATGTCCCATCACAACCACATCATTTAATCCCCCACTCTATCACATGTACATATGATGCAAACCACTGCTTGCTATACCTAACTGGATTTTGAAGTTTAAAATAGGCAAGAATTTAAAACCACAAACATTTGATTGCATTCGATAAGTTTAATAATTAAATGCATTTATTTATTTCCAGTACTGAAAATATGAATACTATAAATAAAAGTTTGAATATAATAAAATTTAGTTTTAAACTGCCCAAGTAAGCTGCAGTGATTTTGCATAAAGCTCATAAATCTGTCTGTAATGAGATAAAGTAGCCTTGCAGCCCTGTGATGTCATCTGTTTTGTTTTCATTGTAGACAGGTTTGACAACTGAAGTGTGAGAAAGTGAGATACAGTCTCCCACTGCATGTTCTACCCACAAGGGTGATATTGCATGGAAAAAGGAGAACATTAAAAATTCATCCGTCTGCACTACCATCCACCCACACGTACATACGTCTACATTTGAATTTCCCATTGGCCGTCGTATCGCTCAATCACTTGTACACTCAGTCTGACAGACAGAAAGGGGAATTTCCACGAGACCTCTGTGAAAATCCATATGCAAACCGATGGTTTTGTAAAATGTCAAAACTGGAGATCAAACCGAATCAAAGGAGTGGTATAAAGAATTTGCTAGGGATTTACGCAGTAGTGGTTACATTGGTTGTCATTTTTGGGAGGGGAATAATTGGCATCATTGGGTAATAATAGAGTAAGAGAAGGGAAAAAAAAATGTGTAAGAGAAGCTTATTATGGCGAATGAAGCCACCAGCGTCTGAGTTACATGCGATACAGCTCACCACAAAATCGCCTTACGTTATATGTAGTGTGTATTATATGAATTATGCGGTTGCATATGAATGTTTGGGTGTGTAACATAGGCCCATTTCTTAGTGTATCTATTGCTCTGATATGAAGTGTTGATTCTCAATCCAATAAAAGATTACATGTACTATAACTTCTGACATATTTTTTAAGAGGCAGTACTAATATAGCACTCATGTAAAAGAGCTCACTTGTCACCAGCAAGCTAGTAATTTGTCTTTGGCCTGCAAATTTAGGGATTGTTTAAGTCTAATCAGTGTATTGCATCGTAGGTTGATTATAAGATTTAAAAGAGTTTAGCATATGACATGCATACAGTATTAAAAAAAAAAAAAAATGGAAATGTGGTTCAAATAAAATTCATAAAGGTCTTGCAAAAAACATGCACCCAAATTTGAACCCACATGTGTAGGTATACACACAAAGCAATCAAACACACAAAATCATCTTTTGCAAAATTTGAGGTACCTGTAATTTGTTAAACTGAGTTTATACAACAGATGTGATAAATGAAGTGTTTTGTTGCAGAAAGTGCATCATCAGCTTGAACAAATAGGAAAGCTGCCTAGTTAGTATAATGAGCACTTGTTTTCCCTCAGGTTCTCCTAGTGCTCTTAATCAATGATGTTATCAATGCTGTGGAATCTGGCCGGCTTGCATCATGCGCGCTTGCAGTGGAACCTCAATGGAGACAGCTCCTATTTCCCAGACCTTTCCTTCATGACAGAACGGGCCCGTGAACAATGCGTCTCTGTGCAGTTTGTTTTCTCCAGCGATCAACTTGTTTTTAACATCCTCTGTGTTGAGTGGTGGCAATGGAAAGTGTGGGCCGGGCCCTGGCCATACTCTGGGTTTCAGTTCTGCTGTTTGAGCCCAGTGGACAAACCTGACAGTTCTAAGGGAGTCCCGTACCCACGGGCACCTACGCCAAGCACTGAGCTCACTGTTTTGACTGGGTATGTGTTGGGTGAGGGGGCGCATGCTTACTGTATGGGAAGTGGCAGAGTGGTAGCTGCCAGGCTGATTTGATTTGCCATTTCCCAAGACTCCCTATTTTGAAGTCTTTCCGCCAAAGCCTGGCCATAATGGTTTTTGCGTTCAATCAAGGGCAGCGGCGAGCATTGGACAAGGCGTGTTGGGAAAGTGGGCTTGGAAGCGCTCTAGGTGAAGTGCCAGGAAGTGATGACAACCGTGTGGTTTGTGGAGCGTCACACCACGCAGACTCCTGAAGAAAAGGTACACTTTGCTCTTGCCTCGTCGCACAAATAGAGTTGTTTTCTTCGAGAGGGGAAAATATGACAGCTAATGCATCTAAACTGGCATGCGCGCGCACTCGCACACATGCGAGCGCACACACCCCCTTCCCACCCACCCATGAAATTAGATGTTTTGCTAAAATATGGAACCCATTTTTGGGGTGGAGCACTTTGGGTCGCTTTACTTTGGTGTTCGGCTATTGGTAAGGGACACCGATGCTTTCCACTGTTCTTACACCATTTTAGCCATGTTTTACGACGTTCTCCACTCGAGCGGACACACATGCTTCCTTAAGCACACTGCGGAGACCAAAGTGGTGAGAACACACCCCGAGAGAGCCGGATTTGCCTGAATCTTGCACAACGGACCTTTGCTCGGTCTGGACGCATGCTAAGCGCGAGCGTCAGAGTGTTTCCGTCGTTACCTCGTTAGCTGGTTAGCTCAGCCTCGTGTTGGGATTATGGGAAATGTCTTGGTGACCCTGGAAACAAAAGCATGACTTAATCAGCCTATAAAAACAGAGACAGTGGCCAAGACACTGGATGCAGCCAAGAGCCTCGCCGTTCACCGCACTGCTACATGCTAGAGCTGCGAACATGGAGGACGGAAAAAGTTATTGACAAATATTGATTATTCATAATGGCGGGACTTAAAGGGATAGCTCACCCAAAAATGATTGATCGATAAAATGGGGTCCAGTGTTATCTCAAACCGCCTAAAAGGTCTTCACTGATGACAGATTTTGAACTATACCAATAGAGATAATGTTCTGAGATGGGGGAAGGGGTGCTGCAAATAAGAGAAGCTCAGGTGAACAGGAAGTATGTTTTTTTTGCAACGCTGTTGGAATACAAGGCTTATCAGCCTGTGCATACAAATTTGTTGCAAATTCATGTGTTTACGCAAAAATGGCTGTTAATCATTTTCACAAAGTCACTTCCTCTTAAAGCAGACAACATCACAGAAATGCTGTAAATGACACATTAAGGGAGTGGACATAGACTTGTTTGCTAAAATGCAATGATATAATGTTCTATTTTTAAGATGTCACTTTGCACATTCACAAATTTGACTAAACTGAGAAACTGGAATAGTTAATGTTTCATAACGCCTGTCCCATCTGCTCTGTTACTCCAATTGCTATCACCGCAACAGGAAATCTCCCAAGAGTTTGGAAATAATTAATAAAGGACCCAAAACATGGTCTGTCTTCTTTTCTGAGGCGTAGTGCTTTACAATGACTTCTTGGCAACGGTGTGGCGGTAGCCAGCAGACCATTACTCGGACGCCAACTCAGTTACTGTCTGTGGCTGGGGTGGTGCTGTGTCTTCTGAGCATAGATCTGACTTAGGCCAACCCTTGTGTGAAGTGGCTCCATATGGGCTGAGCCAACAGCGTCCAAAACCATTGAGGTTGCAGAGGCAGTCTGACGCACAACAGCAGTGAGGGGCAGTCTACACTATTTTAGCAATTACATAATGAAGGGGCTGGAAAAATAACAAAACACACTGTTGCTATTGGTCAGTTTGTACAGTACACTCACTACTGTGAAGTGCCTTTAAAGGTAACATTTAGCACAAGAAGGGAGCCAAAAAATAATTATCTGAGAGTAGTTGTAAGTGAATGATGAATCACCCTGAAAGGCATGCAGGGTGTTTATACCTTAGCCTAATTATCTGTATTTTAGATGGCAAACCTCAAGTGTAACGTATTTATGCTGTTTTATTAGCTTCGAATGAATGGTGGTCTCAGCAGAAGAATTGATGACACCAGTATGACTAGTCATAGCATTAGCACAGATGTAACATGCCATTAAATGTCATTACAACAATAGAGATATGATTGAGCCAATGAGTTGCAAACAAGCCGAAGCAAAGATAGTATGGGTTCTGACATGGTGGAAATGTGAAGCAGATGTACTCCCCTTTCCAAGACGCTGTCAGATGGCTTTATCAGCCCCAGGCCTCTGGGAACTGCCCCTTAACCCTGAACGCTCCAAGAACTCTATACCATGCTGATATTCAGACATCTGCTGGTGTACCACAATCTGAGGTAATTCAGATTTTCTTTGCAGCTATTCATTTTACCAATGTCCTCTTTTGTAAACAAAATGTTCTTTTGAGTCAGAGGTTCTCAGTAGTTTTAAATGGTTTTCTGAGAACCCTACAGTAGGTCTGGACAGAAGTGGTTTCAAAGAAGATCAGGTGCTACTACCAAAAAAAGTGCATTCTTCCATATGACATGGATATGTGCACAGTGATCTGCAACGTTTCCTCATTTGCACCTTTATTATGAGGAGCTTGCAGGTAAGGAAGAACAGTTATGGTGGACCCCCCACGCTATCAAACTCATTACCAGGCAGAGCCTATATTCTGCTCTTAAGCCCCTATGGCCTTTGGAATCGGATCAACTGCAGATCAGAGAGTAAGTGTCAGGGCTGCAGTCCAACGCTAATGGCAAATAGAAGGATAAGAACCATATGACGAGCCCAGAACCCTCAGTTCTTCTGCCACACACCTGGGGAGACGTGAGGATTCTGGTTGGAGTATTGGCTAACAGATCCCAGATCCAGAATGTCAAAGTGCCATTTCTGGACCATGAAACTTCACAGGGTGAGAGGACACTGGAGAATGACATCATCTGAGATGGTTTTTGGGGTCTTAACCTTGTCTTTGGTGGACGACTTAATCTCACAAGTCTCCATCCAACCTAGTCCTCACATCTTTTTCACATCTTCATGTAAAAGGGCTTTTATATGTTGGGCTCTTTCACAGCTTTTTTCCTTGATGGCATTTGTTTCCCTTTGCTCTTTATTATTCTCAAGACGTCCATTTCAGATTCTTTTATAGGCTGTTCAAAATGGTAATGATGTGAGATCCCAAACCGCCGACTGATTTAGAGGACTTGGAACCTGGCTGAGGAGCGCAGACTAGGTCGCACAGAGCATCCAAAGCCACGAAGGTACACTAACCGACCCAAGCGCAAGTTTGGCCTTTGTTTATCTACGAGGTCTCCGTCAGCTCTCCCTAACCGTGTTCCCCTCTGCTGCTTTCAGCACCCCTCCAGTCAGTTTATTTCTCTCCCACATCATCCCACATGCTTCGGAAACACAGCAGCCCTCCCCTACTAAGAATTCGCATTTGTGATTCTGCACGAGCTCCCGCACTCTCTTCCTCTACCTTCCTAATCGCAGTATTGCTCAAGACAATGATTTCAAAACAGGGCAATTAGTGTAATGTTGGTGAACGGCTGGCATATACGGATGTTTCCTATTAAAATCATTGTTGGCTTCAGCATCCGAACTACTTTCTCTCTTGGCAGTGGAACCTCTCTTGCAAATGAGCTCTGTGAAACCTTATCCCCCACTGGATTCAAAGATGTTGTATCACTGTATGCAGAGTAAGTCCAGATGAGTTGATTCCTCAATATGGAGGCGATTGCCAGACCACTGAACTGTGGTGAAGGTCTGGTATTAAGGACCGTAACAAGTGACTGGCTTTCACCTCTGATTCTCTGAGCCAATTTGAAAGATCTCCATCGTACGGAGTCTCAACATGATACGAGGTTCCTCGGAAACTGAGATGATTCATTGTGAGGGCATAATCCAGGTCAGTCATTTTTATTGGAGCACAGTTGACTTTACGACTTTACACAGTTTGTATACTTAGTTTCAGACTTTTTGGTTTGATAAGGTAGCATTGGGTGTGTTCCAGCATAATTTTAGACTCTAAACTTAATCTGTGCCGTCTGTGAGCCAGCAACGTATTTGGTTGTTGCCAGGCGAAGCTTCACAAATCATGCCAGGGTACTTTGCGACTGCTGACGCAAGAGCTCAAAATAAAAGGGTCTTTTCCCTGCTTCACTCGATCAGAATGTGACTTAACCATTGAAGTAACTCGAGCACGACATGGTCAGATGGTTAGATGAAAGGCTGAGGTGGTGGCTGCTTCCCAAGGTTTCCTCATAATCATAATCTGACAGTGATAAACCTTGAAATTTATGTCTGCTGCGTAAGAGCAAAATCAAGAGGCCAAAAGAGGTGCTGCTGTGCAGATACGCTTGAGAAAAGAATGAACTATTGGGTGTGGGTTTTCTTCACCAAATCTTCATAATTACAGGTGGATTTGGTGGCCTGGAGCTGGTGGGTATGTGTCTTTGTTTCCATGTCCTCCATCTCTGTTTCATCTGAATACAGAAAATGCTGGAAACATCCAGAGGGTGCGGCCTGGTTTCCTAATACAGACGAGTCGCCAGTCGCTCTCTAAAACCAACACATGGAATTCTCTCAGTCTCCTTTGATAATCCTCAGTCCTGCTCCCCCCACCGTTAACCTTTTTCGCAAAGCCTGGAGAGTAGTAGGGTGTCCTCAAAGCAAGCAGGGATCTACCATTGTCAGTCTGTAGGGGTGTTTTGATTAAGGGTGAGGTGCATGGTGGTGATTATTTGCCGTCAAGGGGAGCTTGAGCAGAAGCAGGCGAAGGCCTCTCCGTTTGTTTGCACAGGGAATATTGGTGTTTTGTCGTGGGAAAGCACGGCCTAGAAGACCATCCTGGATTAAGACTTGGGGCTGAGGTGGCAGATAAAGTTTCTTTTGGTTAATATCCACTGTACATACCTGATAATCTCAATAATGGAAACCAAACATCCACGATAATGACCTCAGCCACAAGGCAGCCCCTAACTGCTGGGGCTCTCCTAAATAGCCTTCATCTGC
Source organism: Garra rufa (assembly GCF_049309525.1). Lineage (NCBI taxonomy): Eukaryota > Metazoa > Chordata > Actinopteri > Cypriniformes > Cyprinidae > Garra > Garra rufa. The sequence goes on from NC_133382.1 coordinate 2,165,132, forward strand.
AGTAGGAGACTATGAAGTGCACAGGGAGCTCCCAGAGTCCTCTTATTTCCACTGGCGTGTGGTGAAAGGGGGATAAGGAATGCGTACGTGTGTGTGGAAGTATCAATGTGCGTAAGTCAGGAGGAAAAGGGCACGTCTGGGTCCAACCTGACAACAAGAGCATATGGAAGTGATCAGTTGGCTGTTGGCTGGCATGACGTCTCCCACACAGGGGCATTTTTGAAGAAGTGATGGAGTTGGAGGTACACATATCCTGCTTGGCCTGTGATGGTTTCTGAACCCCACTCAATTAGATGGGAACGGAATTCTGAGAAAGTGGAGGAAGTGATCAGTGTTCGCTCCCGGTAGTTCCCCGCAGTAATCCCCTGCAGGAGTGCTGAAGGAGGCCCACATATGAACAAAGGCACTGCTCAAGAGGTTATGAAGAAAGTGACAGGAGAACAGCAATACGAAGAGACAACGGGATGCCATGAGCTGAGGAAGAACTCCAGCTCCAGATTTCCTCTTCTAGAGTTACAGTGTATTCAACCAAGGCACGTAATCTGCAACAATCACAGGTGTGTGTGAGAGATTTGGGGGGCTGTTTTGAAAATGAGATAATGTGGAAGTGTCAGGGCACAGCGTACAGCAGTAATCACATACTAGCAGATGGGAGTGCTCATGCTTGACTGAACTGAGTATACTGTCATCCGGCCTCCCTATTAAGCTACAAAAAAAACACATACCATAATCATATTGCCATCATCATTAAAATAGAGAAAAAAACAGTAGGGTATTGACCTCATTTCCTCTCTAATGGTTTTCCAATTGTTTTCTGACCATCTTTCTTGATTATTTGTGTGTTTTAGGCTCAGAGAGAAAAAAAGACCATGTTTTAACCAAGAGGTACATTTCCAAAACTTTTTGTAACGCATTCTGAAAGCATGCATGCATGCAGTATTTTAGGTTTATGTACTGTAAGCACCGTCTTTATTAGTTCTATCAAAAAGGATATATGCTACACACATCTTACACCATCTGTTTCAACGACAGTAGCTAATCTGGCTAAAGTGCATCTGTTGTTATGTCTGGAGTGATGATGCCATGCTATAAAAGCCAATTATAATGGATATGACCATAATTGAAAAGGTTGCTGCTGAGGTCATTTCCTGTCAATACTGTGGCCCGCCTCTCTGAGGGTGGTCAGCGAGAATGTGGGCCTCAGCATGTGGGCCTGTCTGGACTGTCTGGGGCCCTGATGGATCAACTCCCAAGGCAGCTCCTCATTCATCACGGGAACACCACTTCACAAACACACACACTGGAAAATACTCTGAGGTCTGTCTTGTAATGTCTTTTGACATGTGAAATTGTCACTCATTTGGTCCAAATGTTTTTTTTTCTTAGCGTGTAGGAGTTCCACTATCACATCATTGACAAGCGCGTGCGTTTAGGAAAGCTGACAATGATGAATGTGAGATCAGTGGGAGACGATACAGCATTGTGCCTAATATTCTGTCAAATTCAATCACTATTTGTGGACAGTGCAACACATGAGGGAGGAGAACCTTTGGAGACAGAAAGTGAGTTTGTTGGATGCGGAATGGACGGATTGACGGTGATGTGATTTTGATTAATGACCGCTCATGGCACTCGATCTTTCTTATTACTGATGATGGGTGTGAAATCTTCCGGTCCTCTTTCTGGTCCTTTACGTTAACCCCTATGACAGATCACTGTCGTACGGTTGCATTGTTTGTCCTCCCCTCCATAGCAACCATAAAGGGCCACAAGCACTGAATGTCACATAGCTTTAGGTGGCCTTCATAACTCATGCTAGATTCGAATCAATTGACGCTTGACAAATGGTGTCACAGGCTCTTCGGGGAACACTACCTGTCAAACTGTGACATGTGAAACGATCTTTAAGGACATTCACACACTGTATGAGTTTACATTCGAGATGCATCTGATTCAAAAGGCTTTCCAACCTGTAGATGCTTTCGATCATGTCATCAGCATGGTATCTTTTCTGAATTAAATCTCTATGTTGCATACACGCTATAAATTTAAATTTGGCGCAGTCGAAACCACAGATTATTTCAAGATGAAATTGATCACCACAGTGTTTTCAAACACCTTTGAGGCATTTAATGTGTTAATGTGGAACAGATGCATGTGCATATGTGCATGAGTGAAAGAAGGAGTCTTGCTGGGTCTCACAGCAGTCTGTTTGCCAGGTCCTCACTATGTCCATCATCTTCCTACCAGTTAGTCCATCTGTAATGAAAATGGATAACTGGTCCATGCAAACACAAGCTCTGTAAAAGTCAATTTAGGAACATGCTTCATCTTTTCTGTACAATGTATGCATGACAATTCAGCGCAGAGCACAGGGGGCAAAGAAATGTCTGGATTGCATTACTTCTTCAAATATCAGAAACACTTTCCTCAAAGTAACGGTTTATTGTTCAACCAGATGCAACAGAATATCCCTTTACATTCGTTTCAAAATATTTAGGAAGATATTTCATGCTCGGTGTTGTATTCATCCTTCTACGGTTTTCTGTCAGCCACATGTCAGGCTTTTGGATCATGTCTCAGTTTGTAAGTCAGAAGCAGATGACCTTTTTCTCACCCTCTCTCACTGGACTGAAAGGACCCCCTAACTCTCCATCAGACACCCCTTTCACTGACTGATGGATGAATTGGGACTGGCATCCACCCCCCCTACCCAGATGGGCGATGTCCTGTTAGAAGGGTTGGGAGGGGGGTTGTACACGTGGGGCGAAACTCAACCGGGCTAAATGAGAGATTGTCACTCATCCCAAACTCCCTCTTACCTGTCAATCATTATGACAAATGAGAATTACATCATTAGGCATCTTGAAGGAAGAAGCCTTGGGGGTTCCACGGATTCACATGCGTATGCATGTGTTTGGGCTTATGCATGTTTGTTTACCCTAGTGGTTGATGTTGTAACTACACTTCTTTATGCCATTAAGATGTTTTTTTATTACACAGTATACAGTTTTTATTGCTAATTTTATGTTGTTGTAATTGTTTTATCAGTGTCCTAATATTTTTTGCAACACTCTTAAAATGTATTTACCGTATATTTCTCTTTGCTTGCTTTGATGTCAGCTAAGCAGTGCTAAAAGGTTTGGAATTTGCATGTTCCTGTGATGTCTTCAGCTAATCAGTGTTGCATTTTTTTTTTTTTCTGCAGTTCCATAGTGACTGGTCACATGACGATCAAGCAAATGGCTGAAAAAATTACCGAACATTCGTATCTCAAACATCTGGGGGGTTTTGCACCAGCCAAGCAGTCGCCATTGGGATGAACGGGAATGCTAATGGAAAACTTTCTACAGGTAATATAGACTGCTATAATTAACACATATGTGACCCTGGACCACCAAATCAGTCATAAGGGTCATTTTTTTTTAAATAGGGACAGGGAAATTACAGGACAATATTTGGCCGAGATACAACTATTTGAAAACCTGGAATCTACTGAAAGTATTGAGAAAATCGTCCTTACAGTTGTTCAAGTTCTTAGAAATGCATATTACTAATCAAAAATTAAGTTTTTATATATCCATGGTAGGAAATTTACAAAATATCTTCATGGAACATGATCTTTACTTTATATCCCAATGAGTTTTGGCATAAAAGTCAAATCGATAATTTTGACCCATACATTGTATTTTTGGGTATTGCTACAAATATACCTGTGCTACTTAAGATTGGTTTTGTGGTCCAGGGTCACATATAACATCACATATCAGATCGGAAAATCATTTATTTTCAGTAAAATAAAGAAAATAATCGAAAAGTGCAAAATAAAATACCTTATAGGGTTAGGGTTTTATTATCCCAATAAGACAGCATCCATGTAATAATTTTCATAAACATAATAATTTACAGTTTATTATTGCACACTGTTTTATAATGTACTACAATACTGAGGTGCAAATATTTGCCACTAATTGCAGTAGTATAAATGGCGTCTAACTAATATTGCAAGGAAAATACTGCTATTACATAAATAGAGTAAATAGAATCTAGTGGCCACAACTGTATATAGATGCACATTGTAATATTACGTTTGTTTTAATTTTAAAACTTGATTTGATTATGGTCATAAAGAACATTTTTCATCTAGTCCTAAAAAAAACCTCATCAACAAACATTTTTGCCACTTTACACTTCTTGTGCATTTCCACACTTTCCCATGGAAGCCCGTTTCTGTCACTGAATAAAAAATGTAGGTAATTGCGACTTTTTATCTCACAATTCTGACTTTTTTTTATCGCAATTTCAAGTTTCTTACAATTCTGACTTTTTCTTACAACTGTGAGATATAAATGCACAATTGCAAGTTATAAAGTCAGAATTGCTAGATATAAAGTCAGAATTGCAGGATACAAACTTAAAATGAGAAAAAAAGTCAATTTCTGAGATATCACAATTCTGACTTTTTTTTCTCGCAATTGCAACTTTGTATCTTGCAATTCTTACTTTTTTTTTAATTGTGAGATATAAACACGCAATTCTGACTTTTTTCTAGCAATTGCAACTTTGTATCTTGCGATTCTGACTTTTTTAATTGTGAGATATAAACACGCAATTCTGACTTTTTTTCTAGCAATTGCAACTTTGTATCTTTCAATTATGACTTTTTTTATTGTGAGATATAAACTCGCAATTGCGAGTTATAAAGTCCAGTTCTGAGGAGAAAAAAAGACTGATATGTTCACAGAATTGTGAGTTATATCACGCAATTGCAGCTTTATTTCTCAGAATTGTGACTTTTTTCTCGCAATTGCAACTTTGTATCTTGCAATTTTTTTTCATTGTGAGATATAAACTCGCAATTCTGACTTTTTTTTCTCGCAATTGCAACTTTGTATCTTGTAATTTTTTTTCATTGTGAGATATAAACTTGCAATTCTGACTTTTTTCGCGCAATTGCAACTTTGTATCTTGCAATTCTGACTTTTTTTTATTGATATAGAAACTCACAATTCTGACTTTTTTTCTAGCAATTGCAACTTTGTATCTTTCAATTATGACTTTTTTTATTGTGAGATATAAACTCGCAATTGCGAGTTATAAAGTCCAGTTCTGAGGAGAAAAAAAGACTGATATGTTCACAGAATTGTGAGTTATATCACGCAATTGCAGCTTTATTTCTCAGAATTGTGACTTTTTTCTCGCAATTGCAACTTTGTATCTTGCAATTTTTTTTCATTGTGAGATATAAACTCGCAATTCTGACTTTTTTTTCTCGCAATTGCAACTTTGTATCTTGTAATTTTTTTTCATTGTGAGATATAAACTTGCAATTCTGACTTTTTTCGCGCAATTGCAACTTTGTATCTTGCAATTCTGACTTTTTTTTATTGATATAGAAACTCACAATTCTGACTTTTTTTCTAGCAATTGCAACTTTGTATCTTTCAATTATGACTTTTTTTATTGTGAGATATAAACTCGCAATTGCGAGTTATAAAGTCCAGTTCTGAGGAGAAAAAAAGACTGATATGTTCACAGAATTGTGAGTTATATCACGCAATTGCAGCTTTATTTCTCAGAATTGTGACTTTTTTCTCGCAATTGCAACTTTGTATCTTGCAATTTTTTTTCATTGTGAGATATAAACTCGCAATTCTGACTTTTTTTTCTCGCAATTGCAACTTTGTATCTTGCAATTTTTTTTCATTGTGAGATATAAACTCGCAATTCTGACTTTTTTTTCTCGCAATTGCAACTTTGTATCTTGTAATTTTTTTTCATTGTGAGATATAAACTTGCAATTCTGACTTTTTTTCTCACAATTGCAACTTCGTATCTTGCAATTCTGACTTTTTTTATTGTGAGATATAAACTCGCAATTGCGAGTTATAAAGTCCAGTTCTGAGGAGAAAAAACACTGATATGTTCAGAGAATTGTGAGTTTATATCAATTGCAGCTTTATTTCTCAGAATTGTGACTTTTTTTTCACAATTGCAACTTTGTATCTTGCAATTCTGACTTTTTTCATTGTGAGATATAAACTCGCATTTCTGACTTTTTTTCTCGCAATTGCAACTTTGTATCTTGCAATTCTGACTTTGTTTTATTGTGAGATATATATAGTCCAGTTCTGAGGAGAAAAAAAGACTGATATGTTCACAGAATTGTGAGTTTACAGTATATCACGCAATTGCAGCTTTATTTTTCATAATTGCTACTTTTGATCATGCAATTCTGACTTTATAACTCGCAATTACGAGTTTATATTATGCAATTCTGATTTTATTTTTCAGAATTGGGAGTTTATATCTCGCAATTCTGACATTACAGCTCACAATTGTGAGTTTATATCTCAAAATTCTGAGAAAAAAAGTCAGAATTGTTTTTTTTATTTTTTTATTCAGTGGTGGAACGGGCTTTCATACTTTCCTGTAGTTGCAGGTATTTGACATCTAGAGTTTGATGTATATAATGTGTAACCATTCTGGTTGTCCTTCCTTTCGGCTTTCAAAAATGAAACTATATTAAATGTGATAGCATATTTTGACCATTGAAGTAAAAACAGAATTGCGTAACAAGAGTATGAATTATTCCAAAGGAAATCCAACTTCAGCATATTTCACACAGGAGCAAAATATAACAATGCTAATGACCTCTGCTGTCCTCAGAATTAATGACTCTGTTGAATCAATCAGAGAATGAGTATTAAATATTATTCTGTCACGCTCGTCATTATTGCAGCAATCAAAATGATCAAGTTACAGTCGTTGATTAGAATATTTTTCTAGACAAAGCGGGTCAATTTTCTGTTGGTGTAGCACAAGATGTTCTTATTATCTCAGTCTCCAACACGTTCAGCTTTTTTCCACTGCTCCTTTATTACTATCAGATGCTTTCTGATTGTGGTGTCTGTTGTTAAATGAGATTTAATAACAGAGCAGATTTTGCCAGCTTTAAAGCACTGACCTGTGAAAGGATATCCCTTTCCATGCGCAACTACTTGTTGGTTGAGTAATCGTCTTCTCTCCAATTTCTCGACCGTTTTCTTTGCTTGCTGTTTTTTTCAGTGGTGTTCAAGCATGGACGAGATAATCAAGGAGGCGCTCTGACGTTGGCTAGCCACGGGTTGGATGAGAAAATCGTGAGGGAGGTAAATCTGGAGACCAAATGTTGTTTTGGTCTTGTTGTACTTGTAAAGAGGTGAAATTACAAACATAAGTAAGCAAGACTGAGGTCAGAAATGGAAGTCCGTTGGTCTGAGAGAAAATGAGATTGAAAGCAGCAAGTAATGAGAAGGATGGGAAAGGCAGATAGTTCATTGAGATGATGCAAAGCTATAGAAGTAAAAATCATGTTAGTTATTTTTTTTAAGAAATAATGTATGCATTTTTCAAAACGACCTAATATGCATTTTTTTGGTTTATGTTTAATAGACAAATTCCCAGTGAACTACAACACTTATAATCCTCGAATTGAGATGCATTTGAGTCATTGTTATCATGGTAACTGGAACTGCACTAAAACAAATCAGTAGTGGCCACCCACTCACATAAAATACTGTGACTCTCCAAATGTATTTGATTTAGAAATAAATTGTATGCAATTATATTAATTATAGTTGTATATTGTATATCTGTTTCTGATTTGACTTTGTTATATCATAGTTCATTCTGACAAGGTTAGGTTTTTTGGTAATGATTTCTTGTTCCAAACAAAAGTTTGTGATGTTTTTATTTGTCTCAGAGCTGGTTAATAGTGATTAAATACATATTTGTTATGTCAACAGAGAAAATGCATTGGACACTAACAACAGTTTTGTTTGTTTAATGTTTGAAAGACGTCTCTTCTGCTCACAAAGGCTGTTTTTTTTAGATCAGATGTACTGTGAAAACAGTAATATTGTGAAATATTTTGACTATTTAAATAACAGTTTTCTATTTGAATATATTGTAAAATGTAATTGATTCCTGTGATCAAAGCTGTACTTTTAGCATCATAAAATTAAAGTAAAATATTGTAATTAAAACAAGGACATATCTGTAAAACAACAGTTTTTAATGTAGAACCCTGAATTAAAAATTCTGTAAAATGATTGTTTTTTGCACTTTATTTAAATTAAGATATTTTATCTTAATTGAAATGTATGTATAGCTGCCAGTCATTTGACAGTTATTTGAGTTTTTTTTTTACAGTGATTGACAACTTTTTCCCCAAAAAACTCTTTATTAACTTTTTAATGTTTTATGGACATAAAACACACAGAAACTCTGAAGCAAACGCTGAAAAAGGGCCATAATTCCACTAGGGGTGAGCCCAATATTTGCACAGCAAATAAAATACTGCCATTTTCACTCCATTGCTATTTGCACTTATTGCAAATATCCACTGCCATTATGTAGGGGAGAATGGGGACGGTTGCAACACTTTTTGCATTTCCTTTAGTTTCTCAGAGACTGTTTGTATTAGAAAGCCGAAATTTTAATACAATGAAGCCGCAAATGTCAGCTACTCACCCATATTGCTGCAACATGTGTGATATAAACTTGCAATCCTGGCTTTTTTTCTCATTTTTGCGAGTTTGGATTCTGGATTCATGGATTCATGGATTGTGACTTTTTTTCTCAGAACTGTGAGATATAAACTCATAATTATGAGTTATAAATTCTAGTTCTGAGGGGGAAGCAAGGCTGATTTTTTAATGATAAAGTTTTAATGAATAATTTTCTTCATTGTGTGAAGACATCAGTGTTTTTTTTTTCTCTTCAGAACTGGACTTTATAACAATTACAAGTTTATATCTCAATTATGAGATATAAAAAAGTCAGAATCCGCGAAATACAAACTCGCAATTGTGAGAAAAAAAGTCCGAATTGCAAGTTTATGTCTTGCAATTCTGACTTTATTTCTCACAATTCTGAGTTTATAACTCGCAATTGTGCATTTCTATCTCAAAAAAGCCCGAATTGCGAGATGTAAACTCAAAATTGCAAGAAAAGAAAGTCTGAATTGTGAGATAAAAAGTTACTCAAAATTACTTTTTACTTTTTATTCAGTGGCAGAAACAGGCTTCCATAGAAAAGTGTGTAGTGTAAAGTTGTTTTTAGACTAGATGAAAAAACAGTAATGGTGTTAAATAATGTGAATATAATGTAAAATGTAATTTATTCCTGTGATCAAAGCTGAATTATCAGCATCATTACTCTAGTCTTCAGTGTCACATGATCCTCCAGAAATGACTCTAATATGCTGATTTGCTGCAAAGAAACATTTGTGATTATAACCAATGTTGAAAACATTTATTTTTTCAAAACTCTTTATTTTAACATTTTATGGATAATAAAACACTGCAAAAGGGCCACAATTCCACTGAGGGTGAACTCAATATTTGCATAGCTAAACAGTGCCCAAAATGTTCTTTAAAACTGTAAAAATCTAGCTTTAATTTATTATTTTTATTCACCAGAAAGTTTTATATTGCGAAATGAAATGACAGGGCAGGGACTCAAAGCCCTCTGTACCATTGAAAGAAGATTAGGCACAGTAAAATTTAAGCCTAGATCACATTTGTTGCTTCGCACACAGTCAGTTCTTCAGTATGAAATGAGACGTACGTGCTCAAACCAGCTAGTTTGTCTGCCAAGGGTGCGAGAGCAAGCCCAAGTTTACCACCATGCATTTCTCGACTGTTCTCTGTGCCCAGAAAGACAGATGAGTTTTTGGGGTTGTTACTGCTCTCAGTCACAGTTGCTTGCCTAATCTTTTGAATGAAAATAGGTATAACAATCAGCCCGCTGCTAGATCTAGTAGTAAAGGTGGTGTGAAGATAAACCCCCTGACTTCTCAATCACTTTCTCAGAAACCCAGTGCTAAATGTCAAAAACAGGCCTGGATGGTGGAGCTTGCCTGGCTCATCTATAGCTCACCTGGCGTCTTGTCTTTCTTTGTTCAGCTGTTGTGTCTGCCCTGGTATTTTAAGCCCATGTTTTTAGGGCTGCACTGAAGACACTCAAAGACAGACCTTGCTCTGCAAACGAATTTTCCAGAACGTAATGCAAGTATAAAAAAGGTCATCCAACAGATTTGGAGAAATGTGGCATTGCATCACTTGCTCACCAAAGGATCCTCTGCAGTGAATGGGTGCCGTCAGAATAAGAGTCCAAACAGCTGATAAAAACATACAAATCCACATCACTCCAGTTCATCAATTAAAAGGATAGTTCATCCAAATATGAAAAATTGCCCTTTAGGCATCCTAGGTGTATATGACTTCCTTTTTTTCAGACGAATCCAATCAGAGTTATATTAAAAATTATCCTGGCGCTTGTAAGCTTTACAATGGCATACACTTTCAAAAATAAAGGTGCTTTAAAAGGTTCTTCACAGCAATGCCATAGAAGAACCATTTTTGGTTCCAAAAAAAAAAAAAAAAAAACATTCAGTCAAAGGTTCTTTAGAAAACCATCTCTTTTTTTTCCTTTTAATACTCTGAAGAACCTTCTTTCACCACAAAGGACCTTTTGTGAAACAGAAAGATTCTTCAGATGTTAAAGGTTCTTTATGGAACCATTTAGACAAAAGAGGTTCTTCTAAGGCATTGTGAAGCACCTTTATTTTTAGAAGTGTTTTAGGCGGGTGTTTTACTTCATGAGTCCAAAACAAGTTCAATAAGTTCAATAATAATCCATAATAAAAGGCTCCTAGGGGTGAATAAAGGCCTCCTGTAGCAAATCGATGCATTTTTAAGAAAAATATCCAGATTTAAAACGCAATAATCACTTTAATCTAGCTTCCACCAACTGGTTGTACCCGAAAGCAGCTCCAGGCGGATCTCTAGTTTTCATTTTTGGGTGAACTAACCCTTTAACATCTTGAGAAGACAAAAGAAACAAATCCATCATTAAAACATTTTTAACTTCAAACCATCACTTCCATAGTCTATAATCCATAATAACGCTTCCTCTACACTGCAAAAAAAGAGTTTTTGTCTTGTTTCCAGCCAAAATATCTAAAAATTCTTAAATCCAGAAGGATTTTCAAGACAAGGAAAAATTATTGTGGTGTTTTCAAAAAATAATCTGCCAATGGCGTAAGCAAAATAATCTTATTTCAAGCAGATAACTAGATTATTTTTACCCCATTGGCAGATTATTTTGCATGTTCTAAGCAAAAGCTCACTTAATTTTGACTTATTTTTTTCTGAAAACAAGACAATAATTTTTACTTGTCTAGGAAACCCTTCTTGATTTAAGAATTTTTTGATATTTTGGCTGGAAACACGACAAAAAAATTCAAAGTAAGGTTTTTTTTTTTTTTTTTTTGCAGTGTAGTGAAAAAGTCCATCTCTTGTTGTCATTTCACATCAAAATCCTGCCACATATTTGTTTAGAACTGTTTTGAACTTTTTGGGCTTGTAAACGGTGCTTGATCTGTGCAGATTTCTTCCATGATTTACTGAAGGAAGCGTTTTTATGAATTATGAATCATATTTTAGTCAAAAAAATGTCTAAAAGCTTCTCAAGATGTTAACTGATGGACTGGAGTGGTGTGGATTAATTGTGGATTATTCTGATGTTTTTATCAGCTGTTCGGACTCTCATTCTGACGGCACCCATTCGCCACAGAGGATCCATTGGTGAGCAAGTGATGGAATGACACATTTCTCTGAGAAAGAGTCATTTCGGATTAACTATCCTTTAAAATCCTCAGGTGAAAAGCAAAGCGAGTTCATGCGTGGGAAATCCACTCATCTGCTTAGTCACCGAGATGTTGGAGTCTGTAATCAGTGTCAGCTCATCTTCCAGGGAGGCCAACAATGTGTCTGGTCTGACTCTTGGTGGTCTTTGATCTCTGAGGCTACCAAGTTGTGGTTTATGAAATCATAAAGAGTTCTTATTGCTCCACCCCCCTTCCACACATACAGACAAGCATGCGTAGACACACGCGCACACACTTCCTCAAGCACTTAAAGTTCATGCAGTGCGTCAGGTGGTGAAAGTGTTTGGAAAAGTGTGTGTGTGAGATAGGAAGAGATAAAAAGTGACGAATTGCTGCATCTGTTGGCTATGCAGTGCATGCCTCTGCTAATCTCTAGTGATATATGCACCGTCAAGACATAAAGCCATGCAACTTGTGGGGTTGTGTGAGTGTGCATTTGTGCATTCACACATGTTTTATGCACTAAGTAGGTCACACTTCCAAGTGTCCTTATGTCTCTGTCTGTCATCTGAATCACAATATGAGAAAAGTCTCCATTCGCTGGCATCTTATTTTGACTTCTAACTTGTGCATGTGTGAGCATGTGTGTGTAACTCAACATTTTGCACAAGACATCAAGACTGTGGAGATTACAAAGAGCGTTTGCTCTGATGATAGGGGATTATGGGTAACGTTTGCATCTGTTCGGGGCTGCAGTGAGTCAGTGGCCTCGCCAGCTGTGCAAGCAACTGGTTTTCTGCATATGGAGGTCAGGGTGAGATAACCCTCCTGCGGATGATTTATGTTTGCATACACGTGTTTTCCTCTGTGTGTGTGTGTTTCTTCCTGATAGTCAGATGTCTTCCTGGTTGTGTGGCTCCACAACTGTGAAGTTCTTCAGCAGCAACATTTGTTTCTGTCAGGCATGTTGTACGTGGTGTTCGGTCAAGGGGGCGTTTTCTCAGAGGAGGAAACTGAGGGAGCGCCTATCTCACAATCCACAGTACAAAACAAAACAAAAAGCACATTTTAGACAAATAGTACATACTGTTTTTTAATAGGTTGCATCTCACTGCAAAAAATGCTTTTCTTAATTAGAGTTTTTGTCTTGTTTCCAGCCAAAATATCTAAAAAATCTTAAATCAAGAAAGATTTTCTAGACTAATAAAAATTACTGAAATAATTTCAAAAGTCAAAATTAAGTATGTTTTTTTTTGCTTGAAACAAGCTAAATAATCTGCCAGTCAGGTAAGAAAAATAATCTTGTTTTCTGTTTGAAATAAGATTTTTTTCTTATCCCATTGGCTGATTATTTTGCTTGTTCTAAGCAAAAACTAACTTTTCTGAAAACAAGAAAATATTTTTTTACTCATCTAGAAAATCCTTCTCAATTTAAGAATTTTTTAGATATTTTGGATGGAAACAAGACAAAAAAAAATAAGTAGGAAAAGCATTTTTCTCTATATAAATTGATATTTTTACTCGTCTAGTAAGTATAAATATATATATATGAAAAAATAATATTTCAAAATATCAAGAACTCAAGTCAAGTTTGGAGAAGGTCAAACTAATATTATAAACAAACAATACATGCTTGTTTGTTTATTTATAATTTGTATAATGCTTTTTACAATAAACATCTTACAGAAAATAATGATGTTAAAATTTATAATATCTTAATATCTTCATGCATTATAGTTAATTTATCAGATATACTATATATCCAATTTATATATATAGAACAGACTGAAATTAATATTTTCATTTTGCAACAATATAAACAATCACAGTTGAAATTTGTTATATAGTATATATCATTTTATGTGAGTGTACTGTATTTACAGCAATAGAGTTGGTTAAATCTGTATATCCAACTTTATATAGTGCAAAAGGCTTTTCTAAGATTTTTTTGTCTTATTTCCAGCCAAAATATCTAAAAATTCTTAAATCAAGAAGGATTTTCTAGACAAGTAAAAATTATTTTCTTGTTTTGTTTTCAAAATCAAAATTAAGTGTGTTTTTGCTTGAAACAAGCAAAATAATTTGCCAATGGGGTAAGAAAAATAATCTTGTTTTCTGTTTGAAATGAGATATTTTTTTCTTATCCCACTGGCAGATTATTTTGCTTGTTCTAAGCAAAAATCACTTAATTTTGGCTTGTTTTTTTTTTTCTTTTTCTTGATTTATGAATTTTTAGATATTTTGGCTGGAAACAAAAAATATAAGTAAGAAAAGCATTTTTTGCAGTGTCTATACAATCAAAGCAATAAATACTACAGTATATAGCAAATTTCAACTGTCATCATTTGTATTGTTGCAATATGTAAACAGTATTATCACCCAGCGAGTATAAGTCAAAAATACAGTATATTCAACTTTATCTGCTTATACTGTACTATAGTCATATATATATATATATATATATATATATATGTATATATATGTATATACTGTAAATATATAGTTGCATTTTGCGACTATATAAATGATCACACAGCCAATATTGCTACATTGTTATTCATGATTATACTACAGTATAAGCAGATAGAGTTAAATATACTGTATTTCAACTTCATTGGGTGATAATATTGTTAACATTTTGCAACAATATAAATGATGACAGTTAAAATTTGATATATACTCTAGTATTTATTGCTTTGGTTGAGTGTACTGTATGTTGCCTATGTGATATGACATTATTAGGAGCTAAATATTAGACAAGGTATGCCTTTAATGTGGCATCTGCATTCAAATGCTTATATATTTCACAATGTTGTGTCCAGATTGACTCTTGTTTTAGTTCTAGGCGCTGTCAGAGATTTTCAGTAACCCAGGCATGTGTATGAGATGGAAGCTTTGCCTCTGCCCTGTAAGGCCATAAAAAACCCACACTCGTCATGGTAAAAGCCCCTAGTCCAAACAACTTTCCTCCCAAACTCAGCGTCCACACCTTTCCATGTGGCCTCAGTAGAGCCTGCTAAACCTCTCGCGCTCCTTTATCTCTCCGGACAGCTCAGGTCATCACACTTAGACGTTCTACATTTAGAAACGGCATGTTTCCTAAAAGCGCAGACGTTTGCAGAAAACACTTTTTTTTTTATTTCTATCTAAACTTCCAGCGAAGGCGCTGAACCCTGAACCTGAACCCAGACACGCAGATCAGTTGTTTGAAACTGGCCTCTCAATGTAAACTCCTTCCAGCCTCTGAATCGGGCTCGGTTACAGAGGAGGTACGGACTGTGTGCTGTGTGTATTTACCCTGGTTAAAGATGTTATTTCTACCACATGAGCCGACGCTGGGAGAGCCTGCGTTTAAATGTAATCATACTTAGAGAACTGATCATAGGCGTTCTGCCGTAACGGGATACGTGTGTAGCCGGGGAAAGATGCTCAGCGCTCCGGAGGAGTTGAATGGGAAGATATGGCGGATGGCTGGGCTTTATTTGTCTTGAGATATGAGATGTTGTCCGTGTCACACGTGTGATGTCTTCCTCCACATGTCATCTGGTTTTTAGCCGAGCCCCACAGATGGAGTCATTCCAACCCATCAGAATACGATTGGTTAGTCTGAAGGACTTCGTGAGCATCAGGTGAAGTAATAACACGCTCATCAAATGCATGTTTGGTTTCATTTTGAGATAACACATTTCATTCATTTGCATTATTCCTGTGAACTGCGGTAGTTAAATGCCAAATAGATAAAAAGAAGTGTCCTTTAACCTTGAAACCACTTCCTTTTTGGGATTCCTTTGCATAATGAGCCTTTGATAAGGTACTTTGGGAGATGGGAGGGGAAGTGAATGCACTCTACAGCACCATTTAAAAACTCAGTTTATGTCACAGTTTAAGCCAAAAATAAAATTGTCTGTTTACTCGCCTCCATGTTGTGCTCTGTTTTAGTGGAACATAAAATATTTGAATATGCAGATTTGGTGCGTCATGATTGGTTATGAGATTCCAATGACGTTTGGGTTTGGCGTACATTTTTTGTCTTGTTTCCAGCCAAAATATCTAAAAATTCTTAAATCAAGAAGGATTTTCTAGACGAGTCAAAAAAGAAAACAAGTCAAAATTAAGTGCGTTTTTGGGTGAAACAAGCTAAATAATCTGCCAATGGGGTAAGAAATTGATCTTATTTTCTGTTTGAAATAAGATTTTTTTTCTTAGCCTATTGGCAGATTATTTTGCTTGTTCTAAGCAAAAATCACTTAATTTTGGCATGTTTTTTCTGAAAGCAAGAAAATATTTTTTACTCGTCTAGAAAATTTTGATTTAAGAATTTCAGATATTTTGGCAGGAAACAAGATAAAAAAAATCTAAGTAAGAAAAGCATTTTTTTTGCAGTGTACTTACTTTCTTACTTTTTTTTTTTGTTTCCAGCCAAAATATCTAACAATTTTCTAGACGAGTAAAAATTATTATTTTTTTCAGAAAAAAATACTCAAAATTAAGTGAGTTTTTGCTTAGATCATGCTAAATAAATTTGCCAATGGGGTAAGCAAAAAATAAATAAATAAAATAAAATAAAATAAATATTTCAAACAGAAAAAAAGATTATTTTTCTTACCCCATTGGCTGAGTATTTTGTTTGTTTCAAGCAAAAACGCACTTAATTTTGTAGTTTTTTCTGAAAACAAGACAATAATTTTAATTAGTCTAGAAAATCCTTATTGATTTAAGAATTTTGAGATATTTTGGCTGGGAATAAGACAAAAAAATCTAAAAAAGTTTTGAAGTGCAGGCTAATGCATGTTAAATAATAACTGGTGGTTATATGGATAAGCTGATTATATTATTTCAATTGATATATAACATTTACACAAAAATTTCATCTAAAAAAGCTAACATAGAGAGTTGTAAAACCATTTTAGGAAGCATTTTGTCATTGTTGAAGATTTATAGATTTTGCCCTTGTGAAAAAGAAGTACATTTTAGCATACTTTTAACTGAATAAGAGGATTATTACGGAAATAAAAATAATATACTTACAGTAAATGTCAACCTGTTTTCAGACACTTAATTTCATGTTATTTACAATTAAATAAAAATGTATAGCAGTTTAAATTTTTATCAAATGCAACTAGTTGAACTATTTTTTGGCCCACTTTAGTGAAACTTTTAATAAAAGGTTTATATGCAGTTTTATAATTACTTCGGTTGTTTTTGAAATACAGTTGAAGTGAATTGGAAAGCATTTAGGGTAAACTAAAATTTACTTTAATATAATGTCTTTTGAACACAGTGAGTCATGTATTTAAATATATTTGTAATTACACATTTATAATAATTAAGTTGCATTTTATTACATGTAAAAAATTTACTCTCTGTAATATGTAATATCAAACAACAGACTATAGTTAAAATCACAAAGCCAGTCATAAGGGTCAAATTTTTTAAATTGAGATTTTTACAAATATATAAGCTGAATAAATAAGCTTTCAATTTATGTATGGTTTGTTGGGATAGGACAATATTTGGTTAAGATGAAAAATCTTAAATCTGAAAATCTGGAATCTAATGGTGCAAAAAAATCAAAATATTGAGAAAATCACTTTTAAAGCTGTCCAAATGAAGTTCTTATATAGCAATGCATATTACTAATTAAAAAATTACGTTTTGATGTACTTACTGTGGAAAATTTACAAAATATCTTCATTGAACATGATCTTTAATCAATGTCCTAATGATTTTTGGCATAAAAGAAAAATAGATAATTTTGACCCAAGCAATGCATTTTTGGGTTTTGCAACAAATATATCCATGCTACTTAAGGCTTTGTGGTCCAGGGTCACAAAAGATTATTAAAACATAATGATTTAAGTTGTACTTTTATTTGGCTTTTTTAAGACAAGTGCACATCCATTACAATTAAATGTATTCTTTATCTCAAGGGTGTTCACCATTCATTTGCATAGTATGGAAAAGAGCAGCATGAACATTCCACTAAACGTCATATTTAGAGTTTCTCAAAATAAACACACAGCTTGAACATTTTTATTTCTGGGTGAACTGCCCCTTTAAAATTTAACACAGATTGATTAATGCATGAAATAATTCAAAGCATATATGCCATTCGAAGATGTTGTGATAATAAACCGTAGGATGTGACCTCGGGCATCTATTCAACTCAGAGGTCCGAGGGACTCCGGCCACACCAAACTGAACTGTGAACTTGCAGCTTCCTGTGCTGTAGGCGTCTGTTGCTATGGAAACAAGTGGCCCACTCTGTCAATTTCAGCTGGGGTGAAATGCGAGTGTTTTTCTTCACTTTTTTTCTATGAGCTTTGGCTGGCCATCTTTTATTGATGTACAGTTTCCTTTGAGTCGCAATGAGACTTTCTGTGGGCCAGGACACTTTCAAAAGAGAGGAAATGGGGGTGTGTTCGGAGGTCAAATGGTCCCTTTTGTGGGGCTCCTGGGGGACAATGACAGTGGGGTGATGCTATGTGGGGGCGACGGGGTGAGAGCCTTTGGGACCGACAGGGGTATAGCAGGTCTGCACGCTGCCAGAGACCGTACGGAAACGTCCAGTTTGATTATATGACAGAGACCTAAAGAGATCATAAATTTTTAACTGAGCTTCGTACTGTATTCTTTTTAGCGCAGCATAAGCAAACAAGTTCACCCCAGGGGCTGAAATTTGAATAAGCAAATTCTTGCTCCTGATGTTTTTAATGAGTTGCAACAGAGTAGACTGGCTTTTTATGGCAGCGAAAAACGAGGCCACAAAATAATTACTTTCCTTGTCAATAGAAAATTTTCTAGTTTACGGGAGAGCAGAGAAGACTGTAGCTAAATAAATCAGCAGTAAAAGTGCAATGCACTTAAAGCAAGTACAATTCAATCTAAAAAAAAAAAAAAAAAAAAAAAAAACAGACAGATATTAGAGTTTATAGTTAACATGAACTAACAATGAAAAATACATGTAAAGCATTTTTAATTCTGAGAGGCAATCAAAAGTTGCACCTGTTAATATTATTTAATATTCCTGAGCTAATATTAAGTTACAATAAACAGTTTTATGTTTATTGCCATTAACAAAGGTTAGTAAAAACTGTAACAAATGTAATGCATTTAATGCATTATATAGTAAAATACTAAAAATCTCAAAAGTCTTTGGGCAATTTGTTTTTAAATTTATCATTTAATATTCCTGAGCTAATATGAACTAACAATAAACATTTGTATTTTTATTGACATTAACAAAGATTAATAAATACTGTAACAAATGTAATGCATTTAATGCATTATATAGTAAAATACTAAAAAAACTCAAAAATCTTTCAGCAATTTATTTTTTAAATACATTTTTTAAAATGTAAAATTCCTGAGCTAATATGAACTAACAATAAACAGTTGTATTTTTATTGACAATAACAAAAATAATAAATACTGTAACAAATGTAATGCATTTAATGCATTGTATAGTAAAATACTAAAAATCTCAAAAATCCTTGAGCAATTTATTTTTTAATACATTTTTCAATTTATTATTTAATATTTCTGAGCTAATATGAACTAACAATAAATAGCTGTATTTTTATTGACATTAACAAAGATTAATAAATACTGTAACAAATGTAATGCATTTAATGCATTATATAATAAACAAATCTCAAAAATCTTTGAGCAATTTTATTGTTCATATTAGCTCAGGAATATTAAATAATACATTAAAAATGTATTTAAAAAAATAAATTGCTTAAGGATTTTTGAGATTTTGAGTATTTTACTATAAAATGCATTAAGAAAGATTAATAAATGCTGTAACAAATTTAATGCATTGTATAGTAAAATACTAAAAATCTCATTTTAAATACATTTAAAAAATATATAGAGCTTTTTTGTTTAATGTTTAATATTCCTGAGCTAATATGAGCTAACATTAAACAGTTGTATTTTTATTGACATTAACAAAGATTAATAAATACTAGCAAATGTAATATTTGTATAGTAAAATACTAAAAGTCTCAAAAACATTTGAGGATATTTTTAAATACATTTTCAAGCAGTTACACAGCAGAAAATGTTTTTCTTACTTAGAAGTTTTGTCTTGTTTCCAGCCAAAAATATCTAAAAAGTCTTAAATCAAGAAGGATTTTCTAGACAAGTAAAAATTGTTGCCAAGTAAAAAATAAAGTGAGTTTTTGCTTAAAACAAGAAAAATAATCTGCCAATTGGGTAGGCAGAATACTCTTATTTCAAGCAGAAAACTAGGTGATTTTGCTTACCATACATTGGCAGATTATTTTGCTTGTTTTAAGCAAAAACTAATTTTGACTTGTCTAGAAAATCCTTCTTGATTTAAGATTTTGCCTGGAAACAAGACAAAAAAATATGAGTAAGAAAAGCATTTTTGGCAGTTTCATATAGTATCTGACTCAATTGGGTTATTTAAATGATTTTTTTTAATTAAGACATTGAAATGACATTGGTAATGACTTCTAATATGTTGAAGACCTCTGAGGCATTTTCAGAATAAGTGAACAAAAACCATAAAGTGTTATAGTTTCCCTGGCGCTCCCTACTTTGTAATCCAGTGGGTGTTTCTGTGATGAAGCAATGAATCACACATCATTTTATCATAAAACCCATCTTAACTTAGTCAAATTCTGCATTTTCTAGCAGAAATATCCCACTTGATAGTCCAGTCCACCTGTTTTGTTCATGCATGTGTGTGTGTCGTTTTTCATTTTAAGCTTTAAATTTTTCATGGTTGCTTTGTTGGTGAAGTGGGAAGTTGCCAGATTCCTCTTTTTCATCCTTATTTTGTGTTCTTACTTTGCATTTGAAAGGACCACCCATTGGGCTCGGAGGAGAGAGATTCCCTGCACGCCGTCTCTTTGGAATATTAATGGGCTTCTCCTGGGAAAACTGCCCACAGAATAGGCCACTCCATCGCTGTCTCTGTTTCCGCTCAGCTGTCCTGAGGGTACGTGAGGGTGTTCGGTACAATCCGGTCTGGAGAAACCTCAAGTACACCTCAAACTTTTGTTTTGATGTTTCATTAGGAACTCTTGAGGTTGAATGTTTCTTTTTTCCCCCCAGAATGTCAGTAAAATATATTACCGCTTTTATTACACAATAAAAAGCACAGGAACGGCTACATTTATTATGTCAAATTCCTCAGTCTCAACTTTATAACCGTAATCAATAATAAGACATATTGATTGAAATGAGGGGGCCGTTAGCACGTGGGGGATTCGGGAACGGCTCGTTCGAGCTTCGAGAGAGGTGACAATGATGCCGATCACCACTGGTTTTCATCACCGGAGCTGCATAGTTCTTTCCCACTCGATGGCAGAAGCCGAGACATCTCATCTGTTTGGCCGTTATGAGACTGACCATCCTAATGGCTTCTACAGATGGCAGCGCTCGCTGAAGTCATTGCTCTTTTCCTTCAATCCTTTTCGCATTCTTTATCTGCATTTGACTCTCTGTCACTTGCTTTCAGTCATTCCACCATTTCCTCCGTCCCAGTCTGGGTCTCTGAGGTGAGCGGTGAGTTTTCAGCATATTTATGTGAAGAATCTAGTTTTTACCAGCCTGCCAAGCTGTGAGTAAAATAAGATGAATTTTAAATTGCAGCCAAAATATCTAAAAAATTCTTAAATCAAGAAGGATTTTCTAGATGAGTAAAAAATTATTGTCTTGTTTTCAGAAAAAAAAAAAACAAGTCAAAATTAAGTGCATTTTTACTTTAAACAAGCAAAATAATTTGTCAATGGGGTAAGAAAAATAATTACCCCATTGGCAGATTATTTTGCTTGTTATAGGCAAAAACTAGTTTTTTTTTTTTTTTTCTGAAAACAAGACAATAATTTTTACTCGTCTAGAGAATCGTTCTTGATTTAAGAATTTTTAGATATTTTGGCTGGAAACAAGACAAAAAATCTAATTAAGAAAAACATTTTTTGCAGTTTATATATGGTGTTGGAATGCTGAAAAATGATATACAACCATTTAATAGTAATATTTAGTATTTTAGTAATATTTTATAATATTTTGTTATGTTTTTGAATCTCTTATGCTCACCAAGGCTACATTTATTTGATAAAAAATACAGTAAAAATGGCAATATTGTGAAATATTATTTTAATTTACATGATCTGTTTTCTATGTGAATATATGTTAAAATGTAATTGATTGCTGTGATCAAAGATGCATTTTTAGCATCATTATTCCAGTCTTCAGTGTCACATGATTCTTCAGAAATCATTCTAACATGCTGATTTGCTGCTCAAGAAATTTCTGATTATTATCAATGTTGGAAACAGTTGTGCTGCACAATATTTTTGTGGAAACTCTACTATTATATACCAGTTATATTCACTAGCAGTTTGGAATAATCAAAATTTTAAGTATTTTTTAAATAAATGTTTTCTTACATTTTTGCTCATCAAGGCTGCATTTATTTGATCAAAAATACTGAAAAATCAGAAATATTGTGACATTATTATAATTTAAATCTGTTAAAATGTAATACATTTTTGTGATTAAAGCTGAATTTTCAGCATCATTACTCCAGTCTTCAGTGTCACATGATTCTTCAGAAATCATTCTACACTGCAAAAAATGCTTTTCTTACTAAGATTTTTTGTCTTGTTTCCAGCCAAAATATCTAAAAATTCTTATTTTGTTGGTTCTAAGAAAAAAAATCACTTAATTTTGGCTTGTTTTTTTTTCTGAAAACAAGACAATAATTTTTACTCGTCTAGAAAATCCTTCTTAATTTAAGAATTTTTAGATATTTTGGCTGGAAACAAGACAAAAGATCTAAGTAAGAAAAGCATTTTTGCAGTGTAACATGCTGATTTGCTGCTCAAGAAATTTCTGATTATTATCAGTGTTGAAAATAGTTGTGCTGCACAACATTTTTGTGGAAACACTACCATTCAAAAATTTGGGATAAAAAAAAAAAAAACTTTTATTTAGCAAGGATGCATCAAGACATTCTTACGAACTTAATATTCATCAAAGAATCTTAAATGATCACAGTTTCCACAGAAATATTATTAGAACTTGCTTTAAACATTTCAACATTTTATAATTAGAACAATTATATACACTACCCATTTGGAATAATTACAATTGTAAGTATTTTTTAAAATAAATGTTACATATTTGCTCACCAAGGCTGCATTTATTTGATCAAAAATACAGAAAAACTGAAATATTGTGACATATTATTATAATTTAAACTAGTGGATTTCTATGTGAATATCTATTCAAATGTAATTTATTTGTATTATTAAAGCTGAGTTTTCAGCATCATTACTCCAGTCTTCAGTGTCACATGATTCTTCAGAAATCATTCTAAGAAATTTCTGATTATTATCAGTGTTGAAAACAGCTGTGTTGCACAATATTTTGTGGAAACACTACCATTCAAGTTTGGGATTAAAAAAATACTTTTATTCGGCAAGGATGCATTAATCAAAAGTGGGAGTAAAGACATTCTTATGAACTTAATATTCATCAAAGAATCTTAAATGACCACAGTTTCCACAGAAGTATTATTAGAAATTGCTTTCAACATTTTTTTTATTAAAGCTAAATTTTCAGCATCATTACTCCAGTCTTCAGTGCCACATGATTCTTCAGAAATCATTCTAATATGCTGATTTGCTGCTCAAGAATTTTCTGATTATTATCAATGTTGGAAACAGTTGTGCTGCACAATATTTTTGTGGAAACACTACCATTCAAAAGTTTGAGATTAAAAAAAGGAGTTTTATTCAGCAAGGATGCATCAAATTAATCAAAAGTGGGAGTGAAGACATTCTTATGAACTTAATATTCATCAAAGAATCTTAAATGACCACAGTTTCCACACGAAGTATTATTAGAAATTGCTTTCAAAATTTAATTATATACACTACCAGTTTGGAATAATTACAATTTTAAGTATTTTCTTACATTTTTGCTCACCAAGGCTGCATTTGTTTGATCAAAATTACAGAAAAAAATCATTAGAAATATTGTGAAATATTATTATAATTTAAACTAGCTGTTTTCTATGTGAATATCTATTCAAATATAATTTATTTTTGTGATTTAATCTGCATTTTCAGCATCATTACTGCAGTATTCGGTGTCGTCATTCTATGCTAATTTGTTGCTCAAGAAACATTTCTGATTATTATTATTGTGCATGCAGAATATTTTTGTGCATTTATTTGTAATAGACATGTTTGTAACAGAGTCATTAGTGTCATTTGATCATAAAATTATTAATTTTTATCCTTTTAACTTTTGCTCAATAGAAGTGCTCAATAGAATAATTGAACATAGATTTAGTTTAGAGAGTTAAGTAATTTTGCAGTCCAAAAATACAGAAAAATCTGAAAAATTCGGAAATTATTATTTTAATTTAAACTAGCTGATTTCTATGTGAATATCTACTCAAATATAATTTATTTTTGTGATTTAATCTGCATTTTCAGCATCATTACTGCAGTCTTCAGTGTCATCATTCTATGCTAATTTGCTGCTCAAGAAACATTTCTGATTATTATTATTGTGCATGCAGAATATTTTTGTGCATTTATTTGAAATAGACATGTTTGTAACAATGTATGAGTCTTTATTGTCATTTGATCATAAAATGATACATTTTTAACCTTTAAACTTTTGAAAAGTGGTCAGTAGAATTATTGACCATAGATAGCAGGTATTCAAGGACATTTTCCAATTTAGAGAGAGTTAAGTAAGTAATTTTGCAGTTTGTGCATATTTTCTTACATTCTTGCTCACCAAGGCTGCATTTATTTGATCAAAAATACAGAAATATTGTGGAATATTATTATAATTTAAACTAGCTGTTTTCTATGTGAATATCTGTTCAAATGTAATTTATTTCTGTGATTAAAGCTGAATTTTCAGCATCATTACTCCAGTCTTCAGTGTCATCATTCTATGCTAATTTGCTGCTCAAGAAACATTTCTGATTATTATTATTGTGCATGCAGAATATTTTTGTGCATTTATTTGAAATAGACATGTTTGTAACAATGTCGTTATTGTCATTTGATCATAAAATTATACATTTTTAACCTTTTAACTTTTGAAAAGTGGTCAATAGAATAATTGACCATAGATAGATTGATAGATAGCAAATATTCAAAGATATTTTCCAATCTAGAGAGTTAAGCAAGTCATTTCGCAGTTTGTGCATATTTTACACAGAAATGTCCCGTCTCATATCCTGGGTAAATGTTAGTTTTGTGGGCATAATAATTTGGGTGCGTATGGTAACATAAATAACTAGCCCTGTATTGAAACAGCTGCGACCAATAGACCTCTGACCCTCCACCATGGGCTGCCGTTCCTGTCGTCTCTCCTTCACATAATAATTAGATGTTTATTAATACTATCCCGTATTTACAAAGGGATCTGTGCATGCATGCCGTTTTTTATTGAGTGACTGCAATCAGAGAGAGAAGCCCTGATGTGTCACAGTGCATTTCCTACTTTATCATTTGCAAAAATGAGACTGTGACGATTCTACCGTGTAAAAGCAAAGATGTTTGTTGTTTCTGGTTTTGTAATTACATACCAGCACAGATGACGCAATCGCAAAATAAAGCTAAAAATTACAATAAATCGGTAGAACATGATGTCTTTGGCATGACGGACTTGTCAATATTTCCCTTTGCTGACCGTTTAGGAGAACCACATAGGAAAACGAACCGCTGTTTTTCTTTCCTTTTTCACACTAACAATGCGAGTGTTATAATGTGCTGACTATAGGGCCCTCCTGCTGTTTCATCTGCGAGAGGGAGGCAATGCTTACGTAAGAAAACTAACGTTCGTCATTACCGAAGACATTCCACCCCCTAAGGCTAAACACAAACCATACATATTCACGCTTGGCGCTGCAGAAATGTAACTGGACACAGATTAGGAGACAATAATGAGCCGTAGGTGTCTGTTTTACATTTTATTCTCACTTTTATTGCAAATATAATACAAAAGATGAGCTTCTTCAAAGGCAGTAAAATGTTAAACTTTTTAAAGACAAAAAACTTGTTCAGTCTCGTGTAAAAAAGATACCAACATCAGCGCTGAGATGGCTGGCGTTGAGTAAAGCACAACATCGGAAAGGGAAATGCATAAGCGAACGAAGATGCCTAATAACTAACAAACGAACTAACTACTTAAAAACAACTACGGCTTCAAATTAGAGCGTCGTAAAACTTTCCGAACGAAAGACTACTCTTCCAGTTTAATCAGCCTTGTTTTAGAAACTGCAACAGTATTTTGTGCATGACACAACTGGTTAGAAATAAGGACAAATAAACATTTAAAATAGAAAAATCTACATACGATAAATAAACATGATGAATACAGAATTTTACCATATTAAGTACCAGCCCTCTGTCTAAATGGCCGTTGGATTATATGTCACCATATTCAGAGGCGCAAAATAACAATTCATTATTTTTTTGTATAAAGTATTAAAGAATAAAATGCATTTCTTTGAAATAAAATTAATACTAATAAATAAATTAAAGGGGTTAAGATGGGATACGAAAGGGGGCTGTAAGACGACACCTGCACGCCTGCAGGCGGCTAATGACAAGCAGAGGTCAAAGGGCACTTCCTGGAGCTGCGACACATGCTGTTAGACACTCAGTAAATTCTCAGCTGCCGCTGCCACGTAGATATTCCCGCTAATTCGCTTCCAACATTTGACAGGCACTGATGCTGGTCAGGGATAAAAGCGGGAACGAGAGCTGGTAAAAGGACAGGGATGATATTTTACAGGAACATAAATAAAGAGTCAAACTATAAAATACAAAATGCACTGCATGAGGACTAGAGACAATTACTGATGGAGGAAGATGGGAGAAAAACAAGGAATGGCTACCAAGAGTGGTTTAGTAAAAATAGACTTTTCTACAAGATACAACAGAAGGCCGGAAATACAAAAAAAGAACATGTTAAGAAAACATACACAGTACATATTAAAGTATCAATAATCAATAAGTCCTCACAGAGGAATCGTTTCTCAAAAATGTTTCTTTTCTTGCAAACAAGGCTAAAAATATATAAATTCTAATCACGATTTCAGGCGATTAAAAAAGGCACGTCGGGAGCCGTTTTTTTAACTTTCTCAAAGTCCAGCTTTCTTTCCTACATTTCTGTGTGTGTGTTTCAAGTGTGTGTTTTAAAGAGAGTGGAATGATGCGGAATGAGTCCCATCGGTCTCTGCTCGACGGTGGGCGTGTGACGGCGCGTCCTCAGGGTCTGGACAGCTGCGTGTAGACCGGCTGCTGGTCCCAATGCTGGGGACTGTGGTTGGTTTGGGGAATGGAAGGAACCCCGGTAGAGTCAGCGATGGGTGTGTACATGGGCCTCTGGCTGGAGCTCATGTAGCTGAAGGTGGAGTACAAGCCGGAGCTCTGGCCTCCGGCGTGGGTGTAATAGGAGTTGGCGCCGCCCTGGTGGTCAGAGTAGTCGTACTGCGCCCGGGTGATGGACGGGAACGAAGTGCTGTAGTGCTGGAGGTGCTGGACGTTGAAGGAGCCGTAGCTGACGTGCTGTGGCGAGCCCTGCTGCTGCTCGTTGTAGTGGCTCGGGCTGAGCTGTTCGGTTTTGATGTGCGTCGTTCTCGGTTGCTCTTGCTCCCCGGCGGCGCCCGTCCCCAGCGGGGTCAGCTGGGCGCTCGGAGAGCTGCCGTTCTGAGGCTTCGCCATCCAGGTGGCGTAGCCGCCCACGTAGGACGCGTTGGTGGCGTGGCCGTTCGGCGGCAGGTACTGGTCAAACTCGTTGACGTCGAAGGTCTCGATAACGTCGCTGCTGAGCTCGCCGATGTCCACATCGCGGAAGTCGATGTTGAGCGGACGTCCCGTGCTTTCCTGAAGCGGACGGGCCTCTCGTTTCAGATCCACTTTGCCTGGCTGCGCGTCAGTTTTTGGGGTGGTGGGAGGAGTGGGCGGCCCTTGGGACTGGCCTGTTTGGAAACGGTGGAGGAGGGGAGAGATTTTAGAGAGCGAGCTAAGCACTGCACAGATGACGCAACAGCAAGAGCCAAAGAAAAAAAAATAAACTGAGATAGAAAGTTGAATTCGCCCACCTGAGTGCTCGCTAGGCGAGTGCACCTCTCCCATGCTGGATGCGGGCGAGTCAGCTTGCTGGAGGGCTTTGAAGATGGCATTCGGGGAGATGTGAGTCTGCTCGCTGCCGTCCTCAGACTCGCTCTGGCCGTTCTTCACTGACTTCCTCCGCCGGGGCTGATACTTGTAGTCGGGGTGATCTTTCTTGTGCTGAACCCTGAGGCGCTCAGCCTCCTCCACGAAGGGACGCTTTTCACCCTCGTTCAGCAATCTGCCCGACAAAGCCAGCATGAGCATTGCACAGCAATGAATACTATTCATGCACAGTGTTATCATGCACATGCAATATTTATGTTTGATTAAAAGGAAAAAAATGCTTTACCTCCAAAGTTTGCCCAGAGTTTTGCTGAGCTCGGCGTTGTGGAGGTGCGGGTACTGATCCGCGAGTTTCCTCCGCGCCGCTTGCGCCCACACCATAAACGCGTTCATCGGTCTCTTCACGTGTGGCTTGTTTTTGCTCGAGCCGTTCACTCTCACCGGCATGGGCACGAGTGTCCAGTCGTACCCTTTCAGCACCTGAGACACTGCCTCTCGGATGCACACCGGGAACTTGTCGTCTTCGTCCTTCTTGAACTCGCCGAGCGTCCCGTCCGGAGCCACAAGGCTGTTTTCGGCCGGGCGGGTGTTCTCCGTGTCGGAGCCCGAGCCGGAGCCCGGGGAGCCCGCGGAGTCCTCGGACATGCTCGGACTAGGGGCGTCAGACAGACACTTCTCTTGCTCATCTGTCATTTTCAGGTAGGGGTCTAGTAGATTCATGCGAAGACTGTAGATGGACAATCTCAGAGAATTCGTACGGCAGTCCCGACTGAACGTTTCGCCTCCCCAAAAATACTTTCCAACTTTGAATTCCTGCAAATCCACTGAGTCGCCGCGCTTGCTTTTCAGAGGGGCAAGCGTTGGAGTGTTTCTGCTGGTGTTTGCAAAAGCAAAGCGCTCCCTGTGCGCTCCCGTGTAGTATTTCCAAGAGAGGGACGAACTTTGGTTTGTCAGCTGAGCGCGCACGGGCTTTATAACTGCACGCGTTGTGACGACAAGGAAAACGATGCCTGCTCGTGCCCACCCCTCTCTCACTCTCAATAATTATCACTCACAATTTCACATTTGAGAAATCTGCTTTAACTTTGCTTCAGAAAGCCCTGTGCTTGCCTAAATATCTCGTATGTCTTATATGTATAAAACACAAATTGTAAGAACGCGCGAGTGCGCGGCTTAAAAAATGTTTATCTTTAGGGTCATACAAATTCTACATACAATAAAGCGAATGCAAACAATCAAACGGGGCTAAATATTCAAGCCACTGGCTTTAAATCGTTTGCTTAGTGACTAATTTTGGAAAGCTTGGCTCGAGGAAGTGTTACTCAGGCAGTGACTCAGCAAAGTCAGCCTTAAAGCTTTCCACTCGCACTAATTCCTGCTTTTCGACAGGTTTGGAGAAGTTGCAAATATTGTTGTATCTGTTCATCGAGCCAGGCAGTCCTTGACCAGAGATGGTGTCGGGAGTTATTCGCTTGGTGCTTTTGTAAAACTGACCGATAGGGGGAGACAGAGATCTGTGCTCAGTTCGCTTCAGTCCATTAGTGCTGGTTAGACTTTTCAGAGTTAGTCTGTGTATAATAATGCAAATATTAGCCACGAATTCTTTATTAAAAACAGCCACCGTCTTTGTATTTTCTGTCACACAGAATTTATATATGGGGTGACTGGGGAGTTTTAATACATTCTGTTTACAAGTCTATAACTTTTTTTTAAAAAACATGTTTAAAACTTTAAAAACAATACAGCATATGTGACCCTGGACCACAAAACCAGTCATAAGGATAATTTTTTTTTTTAAATTGAGATTTATACATCATCTTAAAGTTGAATAAATAAGTTCTTTAATGATTTATGGTTTGTATAGGACAATATTTGGCCTGAGATACAACTATATGAAAATCTAGAATCTGAGGGTGCAAAAAAAATAAAAAAAAAACTAAATATTGAGAAAATCGCCTTTAAAGTCTAAATTAAGTTCTAAGCAATGCATATTACTAATCAAAAATTACGTTTTGATACATTTATGGAAATAAATTTACAAAATATTTTCATGGAACATGATCTTTACTTAATTTTCTGATTTTCTGGCATAAAAGAAAAATCTATAATTTTGACCCATACAATGTATTGTTGACTATTGCTGCAAACATACCTGTGCTACTTAAGACTGTATTTGTCTTCTGCAAGATAAAGTAAACTTAAAATCTACAGACTATCCCTAAATAGTTTACATTTGTGAAGTACACACAATGATGTTAACCTCCCTGACTTCAACTGCAGAAAACATAGACATTTTAAATTGTATTTAATTTGTAATTATTTAATGCATGCATTTATTGAGGCAATTCAGTTGACTTGTTTAGATCCACCTCATCCAAATGTCACCTTAAAACTCTAAATAAAAATAAAAATGCATTGCTATTTATGTAAGTATAGCTCTTTTTTAATCTCTCTTAGTCTTTTCTAGTTGGTTAAAACTAATGCTACACTAAAGCCACAATTGTATGTACAAAGCAAATAAAGTCACAATGCAAGAAATAGTCATAACAGTGAGATATAAAACCAAACTGAAAGAAACACAGTTGGAATTGTGAGATATAAAGTCACATTGTGAGAAATAGTCAAGTAGTTCAATGGTTTTACTCATTTTTGTGCAAACCTTGGGTTTGCATATGCTTGTGTGAAATGCAAAAATAAAAATCACAATAAAGAGTTTTATAAGCAACTGATGAGTGTTTTGTAGTATGCATGAAGATCTCTGATTCTCTCTCAAGATCAGCGCTCAGGCCGAGAGAGAAAAGCAGACTTCTGGATGTTGTAAAACAGTTTGTTTGCGTTATGTCAAGCTCTTGCAATGCACAACCAGTCAGTAATCCTATCTGCCCTGCAGTTTAATTAAGGCTCAGCTTCCACATACAGAACCTGAACTGTGAGCGTTTTGATTCGTCCCCGCTCCAACACACAGCGTTTATTTTCACTGGATGTGTTTATTTAAATTATTCACTTCAAGCATAAACATAACAGAACTTTTAGGACCTTCGTCAATAGCACGTTGCCTTTTCTGTTAACAGCACGCTGCTAATAGGAAGGAGAGGCTTCGTTTATTTATTGTAATGTGGACTTAGGAGTGAATGACAGCTTTTCAACTTTGCATACGCTTATCGACCGATCTTTTGACAACTGCTTGATTTTTTTGCATTGAGCTCCTGTTAGCTGCTGGCAGTGACGACAATATTACCTCTGATACAGCCAATTAGATAAGTGTTACCACATTTGCGCTATAGCACTAACTTCTGCTTTAAAATTTTCACTAACCACTGGTTTTACGAAGGTGTTCAAGTAATAAAATGTTATGGGAGTGCAACTTGCATTCTGATTAACTTATACCACCTGTTAAGCAGAACTCACATCTGAGTCACAAATAGCGATTGCAGTCAGATGAGACGGTGATTTCACACAAGATACACCTACGCCGCATCCTGTCAAAAACTAAAATGTTTCAGCAACAGATGGTAAAAGCTGTGGATTTTTTATGAACTTACCCCTATATGTTAATTTGATCTGTTTTGTCCTACCATATTTTTATTTGTTGCTGTTATGTTTTTTTTTTTTTTTTTTTTTAACTTTCAACTGTTATGGCCATCACAACTTATCAGTCAGACAATTTTCACAAATCCTATTAAAGCAGTGATCATGTACAGGGATAAGCATCCTACAAAAGGCCTTGGGAAACTTCTCATCTTTTCTTGGAGTGGAGGTGTGAAGATTTTGTGCAAACATTAGAGGTAAACTGGCAAACCATGTTTGCCATTTCTTTGTCTCTGAGGTGTTTAAGGAGCATTCTCGTTTCTCTATGTGCCGTTTAGAAGTTCTTGTTTTTGGCACAGAAGCAGAGCGCCGCTAATTAGACTTTAAGAACAAACTGGCTTATGTTGTCTGTGAAGTCAGGCGCTGGTTTGTTAAACGTGACTTTTTCTAGTATTTCTCCATGAATGCAGAAATCTAGAAGACCATCGTGTCACTACCATCTTGACCACACTGACACAGACAGAAAAAAAAACAGAAGAATACAATCTCCAACTCTAACTCCAATAACTTTTGACAGACTTTGTGGCCAAACATGTCTTTGCTGTTGTTATCATACTGAAGCCGGTAATGAAAAGTGTTAATCCGACACCAAGCGAGTGATGTTTTTCGAAGCCTGCTTCCACTTCAGAGTAAAACAAAGGTAATTGTGAGATAAAGTTATGCAGAATGTGAGAAATAGTCACAAAGGTTGCACTTATGAGATATAAAGTTGTAATTAAAAAATGTATTTGCAGTTGTAAAACATAAAGTAGTAATTGTGATATATGAAGTCACATTACACAATACAACATAACAATTTTAAGAAACAGCCACAATTGTGAAAGTCATATTGTGAGAAGTTGCAACTGTGAGATATAAAGTCACATTGCGATAAATAAAGTTGCAGTTGTGAGATATATAGTCGCACAGCGAGAAATTAAGTCGCAATAGTGAGATATAAAGTCACAATGCAAGAAATAGTCACAATAGTGAGATATAAAGTCATTGCGAGAAAGTCACGCTAGTCAGATATAGTCACATTGCAAAAAAAAGTCACATTGTGAGATATAGTCACGTTGCAGAAGAAAATAGTCACATTGCGAGAAATAAAGTCACACTAGTGAGATATAAAGTCACATTGAGAGAAATAGTCACACTAAAGAGATATAAAGTCACATTGCGAGAAATAAATTCACACTAGTGAGATATAGTCACATTGCAGAAGAAAATAGTCACATTGCGAGAAATAAAGCCACTCTAGTGAGATATAAAGTCACATTGTGAAAAATAAAGTCACAATAGTGAGATATAAAGTCACATTGTGAAAAATAAAGTCACAGTAGTGAGATATAAAGTCACATTGCGAAAAATAAAGTCGCATTGCAAGATTTAAAGTCACATTGCGAGAAATAAAGTCACAATAGTGAGATATAAAGTCACAATAGTGAGGTATAAAGTCACATTGCAAAAAATAAAGTCACAGTAGTGAGATATAAAGTCACATTGCGAAAAATAAAGTCACAATAGTGAGATATAAAGTCACAATAGTGAGATATAAAGTCACAATAGTGAGATATAAAGTCACATTGTGAGAAATAAAGTCACAGTAGTGAGATATAAAGTCACAATGGTGAGATATAAAGTCACAATAGTGAGATATAAAGTCACATTGTGAGAAATAAAGTCACAATAGTGAGATATAAAGTCACATTGCGAAAAATAAAGTCACAGTAGTGAGATATAAAGTCACATTGCGAAAAATAAAGTCACAATAGTGAGATATAAAGTCACAATAGTGAGATATAAAGTCACATTGTGAGAAATAAAGTTACAGTAGTGAGATATAAAGTCACAATGGTGAGATATAAAGTCACATTGTGAGAAATAAAGTCACAATAGTGAGATATAAAGTCACATTGCGAAAAATAAAGTCACAGTAGTGAGAAATAAAGTCACAGTAGTGAGAAATAAAGTCACAGTAGTGAGATATAAAGTCACAATAGTGAGATATAAAGTCACATTGTGAGAAATAAAGTCACAATAGTGAGATATAAAGTCACATTGCGAAAAATAAAGTCACAGTAGTGAGATATAAAGTCACATTGCGAAAAATAAAGTCACAATAGTGAGATATAAAGTCACATTGTGAGAAATAAAGTCACAGTAGTGAGATATAAAGTCACATTGCGAAAAATAAAGTCACAGTAGTGAGATATAAAGTCACATTGCGAAAAATAAAGTCACAGTAGTGAGATATAAAGTCACATTGCGAAAAATAAAGTCACAGTAGTGAGATATAAAGTCACATTGCGAAAAATAAAGTCACAGTAGTGAGATATAAAGTCACATTGTGAGAAATAAAGTCACAGTAGTGAGATATAAACTCACAATAGTGAGATATAAAGTCACATTGCGAGAAATAAAGTCACAGTAGTGAGATATAAAGTCACATTGCGAAAAATAAAGTCACAATAGTGAGATATAAAGTCACATTGCGAAAAATAAAGTCACAGTAGTGAGATATAAAGTCACATTGCGAAAAATAAAGTCACAGTAGTGAGATATAAAGTCACATTGTGAGAAATAAAGTCACAGTAGTGAGATATAAAGTCACAATAGTGAGATATAAAGTCACATTGCGAGAAATAAAGTCACAATAGTGAGATATAAAGTCACATTGCGAGAAATAAAGTCACAATAGTGAGATATAAAGTCACATTGCGAGAAATAAAGTCACAATAGTCAGATATAAAGTCACATTGCGAGAAATAAAGTCACAATAGTCAGATATAAAGTCACATTGCGAGAAATAAAGTCACAATAGTGAGATATAAAGTCACATTGCGAAAAATAAAGTCACAATAGTGAGATATAAAGTCACAATAGTGAGATATAAAGTCACAATAGTGAGATATAAAGTCACAATAGTGAGATATAAAGTCACATTGCGAAAAATAAAGTCACAGTAGTGAGATATAAAGTCACATTGCGAAAAATAAAGTCACAATAGTGAGATATAAAGTCACAATAGTGAGATATAAAGTCACATTGTGAGAAATAAAGTCACAGTAGTGAGATATAAAGTCACAATAGTGAGATATAAAGTCACATTGCGAGAAATAAAGTCACAATAGTGAGATATAAAGTCACATTGCGAGAAATAAAGTCACAATAGTGAGATATAAAGTCACATTGCGAAAAATAAAGTCACAATAGTGAGATATAAAGTCACATTGCAAAAAATAAAGTCACAATAGTGAGATATAAAGTCACATTGTGAGAAATAAAGTCACATTGCAAGATTTAAAGTCACATTGCGAAAAATAAAGTCACAATAGTGAGATATAAAGTCACATTGCGAGAAATAAAGTTACAATAGTGAGATATAAAGTCACATTGCGAAAAATAAAGTCACAATAGTGAGATATAAAGTCACATTGCGAGAAATAAAGTTACAATAGTGAGATATAAAGTCACATTGCGAAAAATAAAGTCACAATAGTGAGATATAAAGTCACATTGCGAGAAATAAAGTCACAATAGTGAGATATAAAGTCACATTGCGAGAAATAAAGTCACAATAGTGAGATATAAAGTCACATTGCGAGAAATAAAGTCACAATAGTGAGATATAAAGTCACATTGCGAGAAATAAAGTCACAATAGTGAGATATAAAGTCACATTGCGAGAAATAAATTCACACTAGTGAGATATAAAGTCACATTGCGAAAAATAAAGTCACAATAGTGAGATATAAAGTCACATTGCGAGAAATAAAGTCACACTAGTGAGATATAAAGTCACATTGCGAGAAATAAAGTCACAATAGTGAGATATAAAGTCACATTGCGAGAAATAAAGTCACAATAGTGAGATATAAAGTCACATTGCGAGAAATAAAGTCACAATAGTGAGATATAAAGTACAATTGTGAGAAATAAAGTCACAATAGTGAGATATAAAGTCACATTGCGAGAAATAAAGTCACAATAGTGAGATATAAAGTACAATTGTGAGAAATAAAGTCACAATAGTGAGATATAAAGTCACATTGCGAGAAATAAAGTCACAATAGTGAGATATAAAGTCACATTGCGAGAAATAAAGTCACAATAGTGAGATATAAAGTCACATTGCGAGACATAAAGTCACAATAGTGAGATATAAAGTCACATTGCGAAAAATAAAGTCACACAAGTGAGATATAAAGTCACATTGCGAGAAATAAAGTTGCATTCATGAGACAAAGTTGCAATTACAACAGGAAATCTTTTTTTTTTTCTGATGCAGAAACAAGTTCCATGTATGTAGGATCTGTTTGTCAGGGTTGTGTTGAGGTCAGAGGTTCTTCCAGGCACTCAGTCGTTATCTGTGATTTACGACAAAGTAACCAGTTTCAGCAGATCACAGTATTTAACTGTTTGTTAACATGCGTCATCCCGCTGTAAGTAAAGTCTGAATGGCTTTACTCTGATCCAGATGTTTCTAAAGTGTTACTAGCTCCTCCTAGTTCACAGCAATACATGGATGTATTTTAATTTTGCTCGATTCCACAGCAACCACAACATACTGATGAGAGTTATGAGATCATTTCAACCAGCCAAGCTGATTGAAAACGTGAAGCGCCTCAGCAGTAGGCAGGGGAAGCGGACACACTGAGCCGAACAGGCGCAAAGCCACGGGAATCCGCACACGCTCCAAAGATACAGTTGGTGCAAACACTGGCTCTCAAAAATAACAATGTGCTTTTGCGCCAAGCTAAATGTGCTAATGACAGATCCACACCTTTAAGGACTCTTTTGGGCTTTTAAGGGGGCGGCAGCGGGTGGGTTGAGGCTCAAGAAATTGGTTTGTCAGCGGGAGGGCCGAGCCAGTGGAAAAGCAGACGCTTGCAGTGCCCGCGATTTTCACAGTTCGAGAATTCTCTGATGCAGCGAAACGCTAGTCGGTCTGGACGCTGGTCCAGTCATAGCACAGCACATTTTTAATTGAATTGTGCCTTGCAGACAGAGGTGCATAGTCGGATTTCATTTCAGAAAGCTGGATGACCCATAGTAACCTACCATAGTTTAACACTTGCCGTATTTAATTGGTAGCACAATATTGTTATCGATTACAGTGATGTCTTTTATAGCAATGTCTCTCCTTGACACCAGTTGATTAAAAGTCAATGCTATATGCCAGAACTGAGGAATTGTCAAATAGGCAAGCATGTATTTTTTGATTTGCATGCTTTTGTTTTAAATTAGCATTATTTGTGCATGCTTGCACGTTCGAGGTTGAATCATCCGCTTTTGTTGTGTGTCTGATTCAGGATCTGATCTGACAGGTTCATCAGCTTTTGGCACTGATGTCATCGGTGGTCTCATTCAGACATGTTCAGATGATACCTATGAAACCGCAGACTAAATATAGCTGTTCATGTTATTGCGGCGTAGGTTAAGCAGGTTAATTCTTAACCATTTCCTCTCTCAGTGACGTTTTCTGTATCTCATCTACAGATAACACTGTGTGTTATGATCAGACCCAGACATGCTTTTAACTTTTTTTGTACATATTTCAGTGGGAAATTTGCAAATGATGTAAACTAAGCTGAGAGCGCAACAGTATTATTGGCAGCAGGAATAAAAAAAAAAAAAAAAAAATCAGAATCAAAAGCTTTTTGAATACGAATCTAGGGCCTTATGAAATTAATTTTGAATTCCATTTTATTTTTTCCCAAATTATTTTTTTCAGTTTAATTTTTTCTGGATTTCAGCTGCTTTTTTAAATGCCATAATTAATATTTTAATCATAAAAAAGTAATATATTTAAAATACCAAGTATAGTTTAAATCTATTAACATATTTACTGAAATATTGCTTGAGACTTACTGCTATAAACATTATAATTAAACTTTATTTGGAGTACTACTACTACTTAATATTAAGCCTAAAATGTGTTTTAATGTCACTATTGATGAGAAATGTATGAGCTTTGAATAATATTAGTCTTTAAATGCAATATATATTTAAAGTGCACCTAAAGTATGCATGCAATAGTTCCACTTTAGCACAATCAAATACACTTAAGTTTATCTTTAGTTGAACTACTTCCATACTATTAAAGGGCATTAAATACAAAATTAGCAGTTCCAGTTTAGCAGACTTTAAGTATACTAGTTTAGTAAAACATCAGCTTAAATCTGAATAAGATTTTAATTTAGATATGGTTTGTTAGGATAGGACAACATTTGACTGAGATATACAACTATTTGAAAATCTCAAATCTGAGGGTGCAAAAAAAAAAAAAATCTAAATATTGAGAAAATTGCCTTTAAAGTTGTCCTAATTAACTTATTAGCAATGCATAATACTAATAAAACATTACATTTTAATATATTTACAGTAGGAAGTTTACAAAATATCTTCATGGAACATGATATTTTCTTAATATCCTAATGCTTTTTGACATGAAAGAAAATCTGATCATTTTGACCCATGACCCATGTATTTTTAGTTATTGCTACAAATAAACCCGTGCTACTTAAGACTGGTTTTGTGCTCCAGGGTCAAATATAATTAATTGTAAGGCCCAATTCATCCAAAATTGGGCAAATTCTATGAGTTTCTGTGTTGCACTGTAAATTCCATTTTTTGCATTCTGTGATTCCCTCCACATTTTCTGCATGACTGAAATCATAGGGTCCTAAGAATGAAAATGTGGATTTCAGTAGAGATAGCCAACCTTGTGTAAGAGGTGCCCAGCTCCTTTCCCTCTGTTGTGTCTTTCTCTCACTCGGGCTCTTACTTTTACTGACCCTCCCTCTCTACCCTGCAGGCCATGCTAAATGAAAGGGCCTATTCTTTTTGCAGAGTCAGTTTGATTCCTGGGCATGCCAACGTAATGAAGGAGTGATGAGATCCAATGGCTTGGGCCACCGGCCCAGCCCAGCTCTCTCTAATTCCTGCCCCCAGCTCTTTCCACCTCATACACACAGGTAACTGTGCACAAACGCCAAGAAATCTGCTTGAAAAATGATGGCAGCAGGAATGACTGCATAGATAAACACTCTCTGGCAAAAAATCCACTTTTCAGACCATAACTAACCGTCCTCCGTCGGCAATATCCAAACGCGACCGCAACTGGACCTCAGAGGTTCAGAAGAGCAGCGAGGCCGTGCGCTCTCCAAATAAGAGCTCGTTTCTTGCCTTTTTCTAGTAATTAGAAAGGAACAGAGACGGCCGTGTACGCTAGGGTTACATCCTCGTCAGTGTTATTGAAGATGTTTTTTTGGAGGAAAGGAGCGAGGACTGCCGGGACGGTGCTGGCGCTGCGTTTGAAGCGTCGTGTGTTAACTGATGGAAGCAGTGTGAATCACAGTGAAACGCGAGGAGAGGTCAGACCAAATGTAGGATGAAGCAGTGTCGCGTACACACACACACACACTTGTGTCCGGTTCAGGCCTGGGAAATTGAACTGGCACAGCAAGACAGGAACCTTCTAGAAACAGAAACTGCCACTTTAGACGGCGTAAACGCACGCATAGCATACATGCATAATGATATCGGTATCTACACGAGATTGCGGCAACCCTGCGGACTCTCCTCGCTGCTGCTGGATTCTAATATTACACTCAGAGGAAATTGTCGAGTTTTATTTCCTGAAATCTCTTCCATCAGGATGCACGAGTGTGACTCGAATTGAAGGGAGAGGGAGAAGGGAAAAAATGCAGGAGAGGTTTAAAGTGAGAATGGGAAAAAAACTGCTACTGTGAGATATTGTGGGGTGTAACACTAGCTTTATGCGTTTCAGATTAGCGCTCTAAATACCAGGATATCTCTATTCCTCCCTCTCGTTTCTTTCCACACTCATGTCACTTTCTTAAGCCTTCTTCCTAACAAGTTTATAAAGCTGTGGAAACAGCACTTTTGCTTAGAGCTATAGAGTTCTCACAAAACATCATTTCAGGAGTTGATATTTATTTGATGTAGAAACTGCATTGAATTAAATGCGAGAAGTAGTTGTTTTTTATTGTAACACATACTCCAATAATCTGTTTTGTTTACAATCTGTTTTACAATCTCATACACACACTCTTTAACTTTAAAGCACCAAACAAGAAATAATTATAGAAATGTAAAAATGTAATATATAGAAGTAAATTGTAAATGGGTCAAAGACGTTAAGATGTCCACCTCAAAAGAGATTTACAAAAGTGATTTTATGTCCATTAAATGTAAGTAAGTGTCTACTTTTAAGGTTTCAAATGAGTTTTTTGGGAATGAAATTTGGTTGAATTAATGTTACATTGTCATTCAGTGTAACACCATATTCATCTAAATAATCTAATTAAAATATATAAAAGAATATGGAAGCCAATTCTGTTTAAAATGAGTAAAAAAGTCTTACTGACAAATGGGCAAAACCTAGTGGCAAATTAAAAAAAATGTAGAATTACAACTAATTAGTATTTGGGGTGAAAGTAATTTGTCTTTTAATATGTCATTAATTGATTTTTGTTGTAAATATGCCTGACAAGATTGTTAGACTGAATGACATTTTTGTGGGTGTCTTCTGTTTAAAAAAAAAAAAAAAGTATGATATTTTTTTTTGCTCCAAAAAACAAAAATGTGATTAAATTAAATAGAACATTATTATATAAATATGTCTATAGTTAATAATTAAACTGGTTATGGCCATCAAAACTGACGAAGTTTCTTACAATCAGTTTAACTCCTTGATTTTTGTGCACTTTTTTTTCAAATCGTGGCTGATTTTTTTTGTGTGTGTTTTCCATTTATTTCCATAAGTGCAACTCTAATTAATTAATTAATTAATTACTTTATTTATTTTTATTATTATTATTTATTTATTTATTGGACCACTTAGCCTGCTTGAATCATGTTCACGATTCTTTATTTTGTGTTCATATCCAGTGTCACCAAGTTTTGTACCATTGTGATTAATTAAAAAATAAAATAAAATAAAATTAAATTAAATTAAATTAAAAACAATAGAAAAATTGACAAATTAACTTAGAACATAAAATCTTTACATCTAAAAGACTACCAGAGGGTAAAATTATAAAACTAAAAGAACATAAACTGTTACTACAATTGTAATTAATGTGAAATGGCATGAACTAAGACATCTTAAGTTAAAATGAATATACTTTTTTTTTTCTTTGGGTTTTCTTTGGGTTTATTGCAAGTGTTCACATTTGCAATAAAAAAAATAGCACACAAGCTCTTATAAAAAAATATTTCTAAACATACTGACAGTAAAAATTGGCAGACTGATGTCTTCGCATACTATCTTTGTGCATACTTCGGTTAAATGTTTGTGGGTTTGCCGCACCATTAGTGGCCATTGACGGCTGACTGAAGGTCATTGTTTGCGTCAGCGCGGCCCATTAACATGTCTGTTTATGCATGATTGCTCATACTTATTCAGGACCCAATCCTTACTTTTTGTCTGTTTGGAAGAGGCTGCATACATATGTGTGCACAGCATTTATACGTGTGTGCGTAGCGTCTCAGCGCCCTAATCCACGGCCCTTGGCGCTGCATTGTACCGCATATTAGACTTGTCATGCAACTAAGTTTGAATTTCTAATAAAAAAATCAAGAGTCTGAGCTTTTCAAAACAAAACCTTTTAGCAAGCGCTCCGGTATCACCTGACAGGGCAAATAAACACAGATGAATGTCACTC
Source organism: Garra rufa (assembly GCF_049309525.1). NCBI lineage: Eukaryota > Metazoa > Chordata > Actinopteri > Cypriniformes > Cyprinidae > Garra > Garra rufa. The sequence goes on from NC_133382.1 coordinate 2,206,246, forward strand.
TATTCCCGAACAGAACTGATGCTGTTTCCAACCCAAAACACCGGGCCGCTTTCGGCTGATCGGCCTGCACTGTAACACGAATGTAAAATAACTCGCTGACCTTCCAAGAATCCCCCCGCTCCATGTCTCGCTGCCCAGACGCGCATATCGCAAACAGCTCACATCAAAGGCCTCGACACGGACTGCTTTATTGCTAATAATTGATGTTTGCTTGGAATTAACACTTTTTAATAAACCCGTTTCTGACTGTACACTCCAGCTAATGTTCACGGTAAATATTAGCAGAGGCTGGTTGACGTCTGCCGACCTAATAAGGGCTTTAGCGGGCTTAGATTTCCTTTCCTTTCCATAATACAGAAGTGTACAAGGCCTCCACACACAGGAAAGCAGGGTTAGCATGTGTTGACTAGACCCGAGAGTCTAGTGACGGGAAAGATGTGACTCGGCTGGTTAAACGCTCAACAAACAGTCAGAAACAAACAAGAAAGTAAACAAACAGATTTAATGAACCGATTAACCAGTGGATGCGTTTGCATGAGCTTCTTGGAAGTTAAATTGCACAGAGTGATTCAAAAGTAGCTGTATTTTCTGATGAGTAATATTGTTTTTCCAAAAAACACATGTACACTTAGCATACTTTCAGAAAGAGTATTTATTACAGAAATAATCTACTTTAAAAGAATATACTTAAGTGCAAAATTATGGTAATGATATCATATGCAATTAATTTGTCTTAAGTGCTAATATTGTGAAATAGTGTTATGATGTAAAATGACACTCTTCTGTTTTAATATACATTAAAAATCCAATTTCCAATTTATTTCTGTGATCAAAGCTGAATTTTTCAGCATCATTACTCCAGTATTGAGTGTCACATGACAATATGCTGATTTATTAACAGTTGTGCAGCTTAATATTTTTTTGGAAGCTATGATGCTTTTTTTCCGGATTCTTTGATGAATAAAAAGTTAAAAAGAACAGCATTTATTTAAAATATAAATCTTTTCTAACAATATACATTACTGTTCAAAAGTTTGAGGTCAGTACGTTTTTGTTCTTTCTTTTTTTGAATGAAATAATTACTTTTATTCAGCAAGGATGTGTTGAATTGATAAAAAAGTAATAGCAAAGACTTATATTGTTAGAAAATTCATAATTAAAATAAATTTAAATTTATATGTTGAATATATTTTGAATATTTTGAATAAATGCTGTTCTTTTAAACTTTTTATTCATCAAAGAATCCTAAAAAAGTATCACAGGTTCCAAAAAATAAAAAAATAAAAAATTGGTAGCACAACTGTTGCCAAAATTGATAATTCTAATAATAAATCAGCATATTAGAATGATTTCTGAAGGATCATGTGACACTGAAAACTGGAGTAATGGCTGATGAAAATTCAGCATTGCATCACAGGAAAAAAAAAATCATGTAAAATAAAATAGAAACCATTATTTTGTATATTGTAATAACATTTAGATGTTTTCTGTATTTTTGATCAAATAAATGCAGTCTTGATGAGTGTAAGAGACTTCTTTAAAAAAATGTCACGTCTTACTGATCCCAAACTTTTGAACAACAGTCTATATATATATATATATATATATATATATATATATATATATATATATATATATATATATATATATATGGAATTACGCATTGAATTTATTTGCAATTTAATCCTTCATAAACTACAAATTAACTTTTAATGTAAGTTGGAATAACACACTACATTTAAACTGATAGTATTTTAGTCAACACATCAAACAAGTGCATGGGGAGATAAAAGTGTATTAAAACGTAATGATTTAAAACACTTTAAAGTAAAGCTTTTAGCTTTTATTAGTTGCAAAGAAAAACTACACAAAGCACACTTAAGTGGCCCTTTATTTCTTTAAAGTTACATTATCTGCAAGTACAGTGCCCTCTTAAGATTTGAAGCACTCTAAAAATTTAATACAATTAGGCACACTTGTTTTTCAGAAGTGTTTTTACTATTGAGATAAAAAAAAATGCTAATTGACATTATTATTAACATTATTAACCCTCTCTAGAGACTATATTATGGAGCTTCTTAGTGTTGTGTGCACAGTGATGCAAACCATTAAAAGCCTAAATGAGGATTTTATCATGAGCTTCTCAAATAAGAACTGCATATCTAAAGAACTTGAAGATTAATGGCTACTGCTGCTGATGGGAAAACAATAGCAGTGGAGGAGCTAGTGTGTTAGCATGTTTCTTTCATTCCTGTTCCCCTTCTCTCTCTGTGTGTTTCTGTCTCGCTCGTGTTCGTCCCTGCCTCTCTGTTCGTGGTCTGCTGGCCTCTTCTTTGTGTTCAGATGGAGGGCCAATGCTGTGGGCTTCTCACTGGGTGCCAACCGATGCTATCGCTCTTTCAAAACAGTCTCCTTCCCAGTCTTAGCATATTTCACATTCACACGCAGGACCAGGTAGCGTTCGACCGAGTTTCTTGTGTTTGCATATACTTATCCGTGTGCAGAGGGATCCAAAAGTCAGAAAACTGGGATTTGAAATCAATCCAGTTTGGGATTTTGATAAATGCAAAACTAAAGTTGTTATGCTGATGATAAATCGAAGTCGACACAGCACATTTTGGTGTCCACATCAAATAAAATTTTCAAAAGCGATATTATGTACGTAAGCTACGTCCCATTTGACACACTAAACACACTATGCACTTATACGCAGTGTATGAATTAAGAGGTTAGATCACGCAAAAATGAAAATTAGCACAGAGAGTGCATGAAGCATGCATCATGTGAATGCACTATTTATACTATAAACGGCATAGAAAAGTGCCTACGTATATGATTTGGGATGCACCTAAGAATTTTAAAGGGTTAGTTCAACCAAAAATGAAAATTAGCCCATGATTTACTCACCCTCAAGGTACCCTTTGTGTATATGACTTCCTTCTTTCAGACGAATCCAGTCAGAGTTATATTAAAAATTGTCCTGGCTCTTCCAAGTTCTGTTATGTTAATGGGTGGGTGTTTTTTTTTTTGTCAACAGTCCAAAAGAAGTCCAATACAGTGCAGCCATCCATAATAAAAAGTGCCTCACATATCTCCATGGGGTGAATAAAGGCCTCTAGTAATAAATCGATGCATTTTTGTAAGAAAAAACTCCATATTTAAAACGTAATAATTACTTTAATCTAGTTTGCGCCGACAGTTGTACATGAAAGCTGCTCCGGGTGGATGATGACGTATGCGTATAAGTTAGTCTCGGGAAAACCAATGTTTACGGGGGCAAAGGAAGCAAAAATTTTTGACTTTAGCAAAGGAAAACCAGTCTCCTCTTGGCTTACATCAAATCCCCCAGAGCTGTGTAAGGCACTTTTTATTATGGATGGATGTGCTTTATTGGACTTGTTTTGGACTGATAAAGAGAAACACCCAACCATGCCATTATAAAGCTTGGAAGAGCCAGGATAATTTTTAATAAAACTCTGACTGCATTCATCTGAAAGAAAGAAGTCATATACACCAAGGATGCCATGAGGGTGAGTGAATTATGGGCTAATTTATATATATGGGTGAATTAACCATTTAAAAAGTTATTTTGTCATTTATAACTGGAGTTTGATAGCTCCTCCCCCTACGAAATGCAACAGTTGAGTCCATCCATCATTCCACACTTCATTTTTCGGTTAAGTTCTTTTTAGAATTTTCAATGTGAAAACACTATTTATACTACAAATGTCATAGAAAAGTGCATAAGTATGTGATTTGGGATGCACCTAAACATTTTGAAGGATTAGTTCACCCAAAAATGAAAATTGAGCCCATAATTTACATCCTAGATGTATATAACTATCTTCTTTCAGCTGAATCTAATCAGAGTAATATTAAAAATTGTCCTGGCACTTCCAAGTTCTGTTATGGCAATGGGCAGGTGTTTCTCATCAACAGTCCAAAACATGTCCAATAAAGTCCATCCATCCATAATAAAAAGGGGGAGGAGAGGTTTCTAAAAGAATATTAGTTTTCCTTTGCTAAAGGAAACTTTGCTACCTTTGTTTTTGTGAGACCAGCAGTGCACACACAACACAGACATCCACCCAGAACAGCTTCAGTGTACGACAGTTAGCGCAAAATAGAGAAAAGTGATTATTAAATTTTAAATATGGATATTTTTCTTACAAAAATGCATCAATTCGCCTTTATTCACCCCCAGAGCCATGTGGAGCACTTTTTATTATGGCTTTATTGGACTTGTTTTGGACCGTTGAACAGAAACACCCACCCACTGCCATTATAAAGCTTGGTGAATTTCTCTAAAATCTCTCTGAGTCTGTGTGTCTCTCAAATGTGATCGGCAGCAGCGTCTCTACTAATACTGAAACTTTAAGTTAATTTTCTTCAGGAACAGCGCCGTTGTTACCTTGCTTGTGAAATATGTCATGTAGTTTTTAAATCGTTGATCATCAGAGCAGCACTAACAACATAAGTGTGTATGTTAACGTGTATTCAAACTGAATGTGTGTGCATCTGTAACGGAGAGAGAGTGGGAGGAATAGCGTAGGCCTATGTGCTTTCCGTACATAAAAAACATATTTTTGTGACAAAAACATGGAAATAATCAGTTTTTATTCTATTGTTTACTGTATTTATTTGTTTGGCCAGTGTGATTGTGGGTTTGTGTTGTTTTGCTGTTTTAGGTTGTAAGGACCTTTTAAATGAACTGAAAGCATGTGGCAAATTGATATAGAAATGTACGTTCGCCATGCGTTTTCCTGAAAAATAATGCACACCTTAGAACCAATCCGATTTAACTGCACCGTAGTATAAATTTCTGTAAAAATGAAACATACTTATTCTTACCTGTTCTTATTAAAATATATAAAATAAAAGTTGATTATACCTATTTTTATTATTATTTTTTATTTGGTTTCGATTATAAAAAGGCATTTGCACTCCTGTCTCAGATTTTTGGTCCCCATCACGTGTAGCCAATGCACCTATTTTATATGTCATGTTTTTTATTATGTCTAACATTTATTATTTTTATTTTAAGGAGGAAACTATGAGCTTCATAATTGAATCTTGTGTTTTATTTTTTTCCTTTCAACATTAAGAGCTCATTTGAAGCGTGTTTGTTCTGCCTTCCATAAAATGTTGTTTTTTAGGTAGGTTTATGACTGGCCATATTGCTCCCATTTTACAGTGACATTTTCGTCTGCAGTGAGAAATGGGGGAATTTGTGTTTCTGTCCCAGGCGTGTTCACGAGAAACCACACGCACTCGTTTCTAATGGGAGTCTTCCTGGCGAGCGCCAGCTCATGAACATGGAAACGTGGTTGCCCTCGTCAATCCAAAACCTACAATGCATCTCTCTCAAAGCAGAGCGCGCCAGAGGAAAGCGCCGCGTCCAATACGGTCTCCTCGGCAAGTGCCGTGTTTGTTTTATTTCGTGATTTTATTTTCCTACCCTAACTCCCCCCGCTTTTCGGACTATTGAATGCTGAGGCGTAAGTGTTTATCTTGAATTTTTTTGCAAAACGTCTCGCAAAATGAAAATAAAGGTAATGTCACACTGATAATATTTGGAGTGGCAAGTGGGTTGTTTTCCTTTTATTAAATGCTGATTAATATTCAGTGGTAGAAACGTTAATACTGGCCTTTATTCCCCTGTATCCTGCAGAAAGCTTGCTTTTCTGGGTCTGGGGGCCGAAACAGCGAACGCATGGATGTCTGGTTTAAATTACTGAATAAGCTCAATTTCATTCACATTTTTGCACTTCGTTTTTGCAGTCTATTTTTTACAGGGTAGTTGTAATTGTCAAAATTAGGTGTCTTTCACAGACTGGGAAAACCTTAAACGGAAAAAAAAAAACAGGCCTCATTACTTTAGTCGAGTTTCACGTTTTTTTTTTCTCCCTCGACGCGAACCAGGAGAACTGTTTAATTAGCAGGGAAACAGAAGTGTCAGTGGTGATACGCACACTTTCACAGTCTCAGACGTTCCACAAGAAGTTGGTGATTAAGACTGCCATGATGAGATGGTGAAATTAAGGCAACCCCTCTGATTCACATGTATTTATACTGTGGTGACGGTGGGCTTGCCAGGTTGGCCTCCAATCCTCCCACAATGAATCATACAGAGCCATTACCAGAGACTGAGTGGGCGGGGTTGCCAGTTCAGAGACATTTCGTTTCCAAAACTGTGATCAACCATGTTAAGCATCTCCACATTACACCTAATGCCACCGCTCCGATGCTCCAAAACGCAATCACAGCTTCCGTATTTGGCTTTCGAATCGATGGGTGTTTTTTAGTAAATACTTTGAAAATGTCATCTTGGGGTTTGTGGGCAACATATGAGCTGATGGCTCTGGTTGTGACTCACGGGTGACCATATAGAGATGTCCTGGAAGAAATCAGTAACCAGAAGCCAGTATTTTGACAGCTTTCTAAGGTTTCCTGGAGGAAAATGTGATAGATCCCAGCTTTCATTCGTGCTGAGTCACTTACCAAATCTCTGTCGCCCTTTGTGATTCTGTAAGAGAGACAGTAACAAGGCCTCATCAGGAAGAGTCAAGTAAGGCAGCGGGAAGCACAGATGTGATTTATCAGCTGGAAAATATGTGCTCGTATCAGATTTATCTGCAATGTTTCCGCCACTGAATAAAAAGTAGAAAAGGTAATTGCGACTTTTTATCCAAATTGGGTTTTTTTTCTCGCAATTGCGTGTTTACATCTCACAATTCTGACTTTTTTTCTCAGAATTGTGAGATATAAATACAAAATTGCAAATTCTAAATTCACAACTTCAAGAAATAAAGTCAGAATTGCAAGATCTATTGCAAGTTTGTGTGTCACAATTCTGACTTCTTGCTCAAAATTGTGAGATATAAGTACATAATTGTAAATAATAAAGTCAGAATTTCTAGATATAAAGTAAGAATTGTGGAATATAAACTCACAACTGCGAGAAATAAAGTCAGAATTGCGAGATCTAAACTTGCAATTCAGACTTTTTTCCTCACAATTGCAAGTTTGTATCTCACAATTCTGACTTTTTTCTCGCAATTATCAGTTTGTATTTTGCAATTCTGACTTTTTTCTCACAATTATCAGTTTGTATCTCATAATTCTGACCTTTTTCTCACAATTATCAGTTTGTATCTCGCAATTCTGACTTTTTTCTCGCAATTATCAGTTTGTATTTCACAATTCTGACTTTTGTCTCGCAATTGCAAGTTTGTATGTCACAATTCTGACTTTTTTTCTCAAAATTGTGTGATATAAATGCACAATTGCGAGTTATAAAGTCAAAATTGCAAGATATAAACTCGCAATTCTGACTTATTTTTGCAATTGCAAGTTTGTATCTCATAATTCTGACCTTTTTCTCACAATTATCAGTTTGTATCTCGCAATTCTGACTTTTGTCTCGCAATTGCAAGTTTGTATCTCGCAATTCTGACTTTTTTTCTCAAAATTGTGTGATATAAACGCACAATCGCGAGTTATAAAGTCAAAATTGCAAGATATAAACTCGCAATTCTGACTTTTTTTGCAATTGCAAGTTTGTATCTCACAATTCTGACTTTTTGCTCAAAATTGTGAGACATAAATGCACAATTGCAAATTATAAAGTCAGAATTGTTAGATATAAAGTCACAATTGTGGGATTTAAACTCACAATTGCAAGAAAGAAAGTCAAAATTGTGTGATATAAACTCGCAATTCAGATTTTTTTCTCAAAACTGTGAGATATGAACGCACAATTGCGAGTTAATAAAGTCAGAATTGTTAGATATAAACTCACAATTGCAAGAAATAAAGTCAAAATTCTTTTTTCTCACAAAACTTTTTATCTCAAAATTGTGAGATATAAACTCGCATTTATGAGTTATGAAGTCCAGTATTGAGGAGAAAAAAAAAACTGATATGTTCACAGAATTGTGAGTTTATAACCCTCAATTTTTTAGTTTATATCATGCAATTGCGACTTGTGAGTTTATATCTTGAAATTCTGACTTTATATCTCACAATTCTGAGGAAAAAAGTCTGAATTGCTAGTTTAGATCTCGCAATTTTGAGTTTATATCCCACAATTCTTACTTTATATCTAGAAATTCTGACTTTATTATTTACAATTATGTATTTATATCTCACAATTTTGAGCAAAAAGTCAGAATTGTGACACACAAACTTGCAATTGTGAGAAAAAAGTGCAGAATTGCGAGATCTAAACTGGCAATTCAGACGTTTTTCCTCAGAATTGTGAGATATAAAGTCAGAATTTCAAGATATAAACTCACAAGTCGCAATTGCAAGTTTAGATCTTGCAATTCTGACTTTATTTCTTGCAGTTGTGAATTTATAATCTGCAATTTTGTATTTATATCTCACAATTCTGAAAAAAAAAAAAGAGTCAGAATTGTGAGATGTAAACACGCAATTGCGAGAGAAAAAAAATAGATAAAAAGTCGCAATTACCTTTTCTACTTTTTATTCAGTGGCGGAAACGGGCTTCCATACTGTTTAATGGTAGTCCTACTGGTAGCTTTTACTGTAGGAGCAACATTGCAGATAAATCTCATACGAGCACATATTTTCCAGCTGATAAATCACATCTGTGCTTCCCGCTGCCTTACTTGAATTGTCAGATATAAACTCACAATTGCGAGAAATAAAGTCAAAATATAAACTTGCAAATTCTTTTTTCTCACAAAACTTTTTATCTCAAAATTGTGAGATATAAACTCGCATTTATGAGTTATGAAGTCCAGTATTGAGGAGAAAAAAAAAACCTGATATGTTCACAGAATTGTAGGTTTATAACTCACATTTTTTTAGTTTATATCATGCAGTTGTGACTTGTGAGTTTATATCTTGAAATTATGACTTTATATCTCACAATTCTGAGAAAAAAAGTCAGAATTGCAAGTTTGTATCACACAACTCTGAGAAAAAAAGTCAGAATTTTGAACCGATGGATGGATGGATGATAGTATTTTCTGAGCAGTCATAAAGCAGCTGGTTGAGTGAGTCATGTAGTGTTAAGTGAAATTGGAGCGTCTGTTCAGCAGATCTGCTGTCTGTAAGACTCACCCATGTTTCCGTTTGTCACTTTATAGTCATGCAAGACTGTCTTGTTTCCTATATCCACCTTTACATCTTAAACTTACACCTTAGACTGCTGGTTTGTAACAACTGGTATTCAGCAAATGCAAATCAAACTTCCTTACACTTCTCTATAATTTTCGACAACCTGCAAAAGCATGTTCTTCTAGAAGCAAACAACTACAGTACGTAGAAATGTACTTGTTTGAACTTACAGGACTGAATGTGGGTAAACTAACTACAATGATAACTCTCTGCTGGCTGTCTTACAAGCATTTTAGCTTTAAAGGAGCCATAGTGGCTGAAACCATGAAAGCACCCGAGGCGTTTGCTGAATGTTTGTAAACATGTGGGTGGGGTGACCGGCAAAGTATATAGAAGCTCTGCTACTTTTTAAAGCTGTGCCTGCTGTAGGACCACCTACACACTGGCATTTACAGCCAATGCCGATTGCTCCTTTTGGATGCAGTGCGACTTATATGCGATTTCTGGATGAAACATTGCTCCAGATATACAAAACAACATCCATTCTGCGCTTTCCTTGATTTTTGATACACTTTGTTGCTGCATGTTTTCAAATATATTGGTGAAAACATGAATAAGTCTGTGTGCAGTAAGTCTAATTCTAGCCATTTTGGTGCATGCGTTCACAGGCTGTAAACATCGAATACGTCACTTGTTAGATTGTGCCATTTTTTAGCTGTGGCCGCTTGTGGCAGTTAAGTGAGTGTGAAATGGAGGATTTAAAAACGATGCAAGTGTGTCACGAAGTGCTGAAATACAACATCATGCCAAGTTATTTATTCCATGTTTGGAAATTTATTGTCTGCTACTCTCAAGAGACAAATCATATATTAAAAATCAAAAGTATTTAAAAAAACAATCACGTTCGATTAGATTTGTAAGCCTTATTTTCTTTCTTTATTTAAGTATTTTTGAGGAATATGTTTATAGGACATACATTCACTGTTGAACAATTTGGGGTTGCACTGCAAAAAATGCTTTTCTTACTTAGATTTGTCTTGTTTCCAGCCAAAATATCTAAAAATTTCTTCAAATAAGAAGGATTTTCTAGAAGAGTAAAAAAATATTGTCTTGTTTTCAGTAAAAACAAGTCAAAATTAAGTGAGTTTTTGCTTAGAAAAAGCTAAATAATAAGCAAAAAAATATTTCAAACAGAAAACAAGATTATTTTTCTTAGACCATTGGCAGATTATTTTGCAAAAACACACTTACACACACTTAATTTTGAATTGTTTTTTTCGAAACAAGAAAATAATTTTTAGTTGTCTATAAAATTCTTCTTGATTTAAGAATTTTTTTTTTTTTAGATATTTTGGCTGGAAACAAGACAAAAAAAATCTAAGTATGTGGTAAGATTTTTAATATATTTGCAAGAATTGCAAACTCACTAAGACTGAATTTATTTGATCAAAAATATAATAAAAACAGTAATATTTTGAAACATTATTACAATTCAAAATAACCATTTTCTATTTAAAATTGATTGTAAAATATAATTTATTTCTGTGTTAAAAATGTTGAGTTTTCAGCATCATTAGTCCAGTCTTCAGTGTCACATGATCTTTCAGAAATCATTCTAATATGCTGATTGAAAATTTCTATGTGATATTCTGTTTTCAGGATTCTTTTATGAAAGAACAGTATTTCATTGAATTTTTTTTTTTTTTTGTAACATTATAAATGTCTTTAACTTATCAACTTACTGCATCCTTGCTAAATAATACATGTGACCCTGGACCACAATAGCAATAGCCAAAAAATACATTGCATGGGTCAAAATGATCGATTTATCTTTTATGCCAAAAAGCATTAGGATATTAAGTAAAGATCATGTTCCATGAAGTTATCTTGTAAATTTCTGACAATAAAAATATGAAAATGTAATGTTTGATTAGTAATATGCATTGCTAAGAACTTAATTTGGACAAAGTTTTAGAAGATTTTCTTAATATTTGGATTATTTTCACCCTCAGATTCCGGATTTTCAAATAGTTGTATTTCAGCCAAATATTGTCCTATCCTAACAAACCATACATAAATGGAAATTATTTATTCAGCTTTCAGATTATGCATAAATCTGCTTTTGTGGTCCAGGGTCACATATATAATTTTAAAGTTTATTAACTGATCGACTAAACATTATATAACTTATATTATGTAAACTATATAATTTCTTATAAATCATTAGTGAAAATTACCATGCAGTGTTACCTACTACAATTCTATTGTTTAGTTTTTGCTGTTGCGAACATGCAAATTGTTCATGAATTTGAATCTCACTTTTCAAGAAAGACTAAATATTTAAACTTTGTGACATCTGTCATTTTACACCAGCTGAAATAACCCCCCAGCATGCTTTGCTACAGACAGCAGGTAGCACCATGTACAGTACCTGGCTTTCCAAACTCTCGTAAAGTTGCCACATTGTTTTTTTTTTATTTTTATAAAAGCTAAAAGAGAAAGAAAGAAAACGAAATGCTGAAAGGGATACTTATGCAACCTTTATGCATTAGTGAACTTTATTTTTATGAGGTTTAAATACGTTTCCCCGGGGCAGCTGTAATTTGTGGTTTATTTTCGGAACTTTCGCACATGTATTCTGATGTTTTACTGTTTATCTTCTCGCAGTGCCGTTTCACCGCGAGGACGGCTGGTGCTCATTTGGTTCGCAACATACGGATCGCAACAGACGATCAGATGTGTCAGATGAGTGTTCTGGCACTCCAATGCATGCAAAATCTAACATTTAAAAGATGCCAAGTTGCAGAGCCTCACACTTTTATTGCATCTTTTAACTTTTAACCAAACAACATACACTTAATTACCGGAGCAAAAGACGCCAAACACATAATGAGACGAGAAACTTCTCAATTAACTAAAGCTGGTTGACCTGTGAGCTCCAGAATCACATGTTCTCGGTACTTATGTTCATGTCTTCCAGATTCACAACCTATCCCATCATTCCTCCCTCAGCCAGCTGTCTGCTCACTGAGTCTGCAGGATTACCCAAATCACATCCATATGGATGAGTGTGTGCGAGCGAGGGAGAGAGATGTCCAAAATAGTATATGCTTACCATGTTAAAGCCAATCAGCTTCATCGTGAGACAATGACATCATAAAACTGAAATTTCATAGCTTGCGGTCACCAGCAGAACCTGTTTGTGATGTTTTCATGAGAGTTGGTCAGACAGGTAAACCTGGTCGAGAAATCTTATCCGGTTGACCGGGTAAATAAACGCCAGTGGCTTTCACACAGGTGTGCAGTAACGGTAGAATTAAGACTAATGTTGTCTCGTATTGCAGCCGTAATCGATTTTTTAGATCAGATACGGCAAAGTGCTTGATTAATGCTGTCTAGCTAATCGTTAGTGAAGTGGGATGCACACACCCACGGGATTTCAGGAGAACTGCATGTGCCAAAACATGAAAATCCACAGTATCTGTGGGAATGTGAAAAAATATCATTTGGCAGTTTCATGTTTGAACAAAAAAAAAAAAAAAAAAAAAAACATCAGACTGTAAAACTGGGTGTCTGTTGACATGCTGAGGAAAGAGGTGTAACCTGCTCCTTCCTTTTAATTCGGAAGAACATTTTCACCTCAAAGTAAAAAGTTAATGCTGATTTCAACAAGCTATATGAATAAATGTCAGGAAAAGAGAGACAAAAAATGCAATAAAGAAAAAAGAAGATGTAAAGGTGCAACTGTGAGAGAAAGCTGTAATTATGAGAAATATAGTCACATAGTTAAATGTAAAGTCACACTTTAGAAATACAAAGTCGCAAATGCAATAAAATTGGAATTAGGAGAAATTAAGTAATGATTAGATGTAAACAATTACATGAAAAAAGTCTAATTTTGAGATTATGTTGCAGACAGAACTGAAAGTTGCAACTATGAGGAAAAAGAGATTTCATAATTATGATAGTCAAAATGACAGGAAATAGCTGCAATTATTAGAAAAAAGTCACTGTTATGAGATTATTAGAAAAAGGCACAGTTGGGAACTGTGAAGTTGCAATTGTTAGAAATAAAGTCACAATTTGGAGATATAAAGTTGCAGTTATGAGAAACTCACAATTATGAGATAAAGTCAGAATTATGAGAAAAGTGGAAATTATGAGATTTATCATGAGATTCATAGTTATGATAGTGAAGATTATGAGAAATAGTCACATTACTAGAGAAAAGTCACTGTTATGGGATATAAAGCCACAATTAGGATATATAAAGTTGCAGTTATGATTACGAGATACTGTTGCAATTATGGTAAAGTCAGAATTATGAGAATATAGAGTTGCAGTTATGACAGTCACTATTACAAGAAAAGTCACAATTATGAGAAAGTTCTAATTGTGAGGAAAAACTGGCAAATTTGATAAATAAATCTGGAACTATGAAGAAAAACCGGCAACTATGAGATAAAACACAGATACGAGATACAAAGTAACATTTATGATAAAGTCAGAATTATGAGAAATGAAGTCACAAAAGTCACAACAGAGATATAAAGTTGCAGTTATGAGAAAGTCACAGTTATTAGATAAAAAAATAACATTTAAGATAAAGTCAGAATTGTGAGAAAAAAATAGCAATTGTAAGAAAAAATTGGCAACTTTTAGGAAATTGGCAATTATGAGATATGAAGTTACAATTACGATAGTAGAACTTATGAGAAATAGTTGCTAGAAAAAGTCACTGTAATAAGATATAGTCATAATGTGAAACCTAAAGTCACAATTGGGATAAACTCACAATCACAAGAAATGTTTCACTTATGAGAAATTTTTATAGTTGTTTGCTGCAGTTGTGTGTTGCAATTGTTGCAGAAGTCACTGTTATGAGATGTAAAGTCAAAATTGGGACCTGTGAAGTCACAATTACAAGAATAAAGTTGCACTTATGAAAAATAAAGTCACAATTACAAGATATACATTTGCAATAGTGAGAAATTCCCAATTACGAAGGTTGGAATTATTAAAAAAAGAAGTAGCAATTGTGAGAAAAAAGTAGCAATTATGAAAAATAAAGTTGCAATTGCTAGAAAAAGTCACTGTTATGAGATATAAAGTCATCAAGTCCCAATTAGGATAAACTCACAATTACAAGAAATTAAGTTGCACTTATGAGAAATAACATTATGATAGAAGCAGTAGCAACTGTGAGAAACAAGTTGCAATTATGAGAAATAAAGTTGCAACTGATCAAAATTGACAGGTGTGAGATACAAAGTCTCAATTACAATAGTCAAAATTGTGATAAATTGTCGCAGTTTGTTGCAGAAGTCACTGTTACGAAATATAAACGCACAATTGGGAACTTTGAAGTCACAGTTATGATGAACTCACAATGACAAAAAAATATAATTGCATTTATGAACTATAAAGTCAATTATGGAATCAGGCTTCCATGTTTTCATACTAAAAAAAAGCTTTGAGATAAAATGAATATTTTTTGTTAGTCTATTTATTAATTACAGACAATCAGTGTGTGAATTTTCCCTAGAGCTATTAATGTGGAAAAGTTGCTTTTTTATGATTATTATCTAAAGATACTTTTTCATCTGCCTACCTTTTGCATATTTTTTTGCAGTAACGTACACACACACACACACACACACACACACACACACACACACACACACACACACACACAGCGTCTGGTAGGTTGGTTTTGCAGATCTGCAGAGCGTTGCCAAATTCACCCTTGCCAAGAGGTAATTGTTTCCACATTGTTCCGTATATTACAGTCCCTATTTTGGCCTGAAAAGGTTGTTGCGCCCTCTTTTTGCCAGACTACCCCGTCTCTCTGTTCGCCAAACTTACCTAACGTATTAATATAATTCAGTTAATACGCAAGTGTAAAATTGAGAATATATCGCTCATAGCGTTTAGCCTGGGGCAGCGCTACCTATCCAGCTTTTCCAAAACTAACAGACATCCTGGAACACTTCCTAATTGTTCCTCGACCGCGCCAGGGGTGCATTTCCATATTAGCTGCAAATAAATAAAGAATAAAAAAGGCAATTCTTCTTCATTAGGATGCCTTCGTGTCGTCAGAGGAGTCGTGCACCGTACATTTGGTAAATATGTTTTCTCTGTTGCGGAGGGAACAGGCAGACCAGGTTCTGCTTGGCTGGGATCAGTTGGGTTTTGTAGAGCAGCTGGTGTAATAGGAACCAAGACGGTTCCACTGCAGCTGCCTGGCTCAGGAACCCACGTCTCGGACCGACCCGCTCTATCATTAACCAACCACAGCCCACTGATGTGGGGCTAACGGTGATGTTGCCGGCATACCGCCACGCCTACCGATGATTGAGCGGGATAGAGGCGTACGGAAAGAGGAGGGGAAGCCCGAAAGGATTTGGGGTTGGATTTAGGAGCCAAACTCTTGGCTCGGATCTGCTGGCATGTGTTGCTGGACGCCGTACATAACAATGCCTCTAAGCTGAGCTCGCACACACACAAAGTTCCCAAGTCTGCTTCCTGGAAAGGCAACTTTCTCAACCGCGCCAGTCTTTCTTGAAGTCTTCTCACCTGTTTGAGTTTATTGTTAATTTCGCATTGAACATCCTCTGTAAATAAACCATTCCTCTCCCACTGCAGTCAAAGGGCTCCACCGACCAACCTGCTGTACTGCGCTCACATCTGTTTTCGTTTTTCTGATCATATGGTGGAATATACAAACAGTCTTCCAGCCATATGCGCTCCTGAGTCATCAGACTTAAATGTGCAGCATAACATATTCAAAAGTAATGCAAAAGTTGCAAACTAGAAGCAGGGTTTAATTACACTGCAGCTGTGCAAATGTTGTCACATTAACAATTCAAATGAGCGAGAGTATGCGTTTTTCACTTTTTATGGTATGTATGTAGTATCTTAAGCACTATAAAATGTGCAAATGTTAGCATGTACTATACAGGTCATTCTACAACACGGGTGACTTTTGTGTGCTTGCAACTTCTCATTGCTTTATTAACATCTCATTGCATTTTGTGTGCAGATTTGACTTGATATGCACTACCAATTTTTTATGTTTTGAAGGAAGATACATAAAATACAAGAAAAATACAGTAAGATTTTTAAATATTTTTCCAATCTAAAAGAAATTTTTCGATTGAAATATTTTTTTAAATGCAATTTATAGCTGTGATGCAAAGCTGAATTTTTTAGCATCATTACTCCAGTCTTCAGTGTTACATGATCCTTTAGAAATCATAAGATGCTGATTTCTTTCAAAAACATTAACAGTTTCACCACCAGACAAATATCTTAAGCACTATAAAATGTGCAAATGTTAGCATGTACTATACAGGTCATTCTACAACACGGGTGACTTTTTGTGTGCTTGCAACTTCTCATTGCTTTATTAACATCTCAATGCATTTTGTCTGCAGATTTTTACTTGATATGCTTGATATGCTTGATATGCTACTAAAGCTACATTTATTTGATTGAAAATATAGTAAAATTCTAAAATATTTTTCCAAACTAAAACTCATTTTTTAATTGAAATATATTTTAAAATGTAATTTATAGCTGTGATGCAAAGCTGAATTTTTTTAGCATTATTACTCCAGTCTTCAGTGTCACATGATCCTTTAGAAATCATTCTAATATGCTGATTTCTTTCGAAAACATTAACAGTTTCATCCCCAAACAAATATCTTTAAATAATCACAAAAAAATGTGCAAATGTTAGCATGTACTATACAGGTCTTTCTACAACACGGGTGACTTTTGTGTGCTTGCAACTTCTCATTTTGTCTGTAGATTTTTACTTGCTATGCACTACCAGTTGTTTAATGTTTTGAAAGAAGATACATAAAATACAAAGAAAATACAGTACAAACAGTAATATTCTAAAATATTTTTCCAGTCTAAAAGACATTTTATTGATTTAAAAATATTTTAAAATGTAATTTATAGCTGTGATGCAAAGCTGAATTTTCAGCCTCATTACTCCAGTCTTCAGTGTCACATGATCCTTTAGAATTCATTCTAATATGCAGATTTCTTTCAAAAACATTAACAGTTTCATCCCCAAACAAATATCTTAAGCACTATAAAATGTGCAAATGTTAGCATGTACTATACATTTCATTCTACAACACGGGTGACTTTTGTGTGCTTGCAACTTCTCATTGCTTTATTAGCATCTCATTGCATTTTGTCTGCAGATTTTTACTTGATATGCACTACCAGTTGTTTCATGTTTTGAAGAAAGTCTCTGCCTACTAAAGCTACATTTATTTAATCGAAAATATAGTAAAATGCTAAAATATTTTTTCAAACTAAAATACATTTTTTAATTGAAATATATTTTAAAATGTAATTTATAGCTGTGATGAAAAGCTGAATTTTCAGCATCATTACTCCAGTCTTTAGTGTCACATGATCCTTTAGAAATCATTCTAATATGCTGATTTCTTTCAAAAACATTAACAGTTTCACCCCCAAACTTAAAAAAAAAAATCATATTTTTTTGACTGGTATTGGGTCAAAGACGAAAAAGGTTTAAGCATAAAAGGAATAAATGTAATACTTCTTTAAATTGTTGTTTTTCCAAAAAAAAAAAAAAAAAAAAAAAAAAAACTAATGTAAAAGTTTTCTGTTTAATGTAATTGCTTTTTTTTTTTTTTTTTTTTCTGAGCAAAAAATAAATCATGCATTTTTTCCTTAATTTACAGAAGACACCCACTAAAATGTAATTCAGTGTAACAATCTTGTCTGGCATGTTTACAGCAAAAATCCATTTATGACATATTAAAAGACATATTATTTTCACCCCAAATATTAATTAATTAAAATGTGTCACTATCATTTGCTCATTTAAAACACAATAAAATTTAATATGCTCCCTTATTATTTTTTTTAATATGCACAATTTTACATAAATATTGTGTTACACTGAATGACAATGTAACATTATTTTAACCAAAATTTGACAATTTATTCTCCCAAAACTTATTTGAAACCTTAAAAGTAGACACTTACATTTATTGTTCTTTCTATGGACGTAAAATCATTTTTATAAATTTATTTTGACGTGGACATCTTAATGTCTTTGACCCATGTATGTATGAATTTATTTATTTATTTATTGTTCGCAGTCTTCATAAGATTGTGAAGCAAACCTGTTGCAATCATATTTTTGTTTTTTTAAATGAAAATGAATTACTTCATTTCAGGTTTTTTAAAAGTTAATGTTTACTCATTTGTTTTGTTTTGTCTTTCATAGAATTTTTAAAACTCCACAAAAAGCTACTCTAGAATTCACTGTTTTGAATTGAACTAGAAAAGCCAGCCGTTTCACACAATGACATGTTGTTTGTTTGGTTTTTAATGATATGCTTTCATGCAGCCAAGCTCAAAACCAATCTCAGTGTTATCTCTCAACTACTTCCACATCTTCTCTCTCCTTGCAGTAATACTGTCCTCAGCCACAGAGTAATGCCCAACACCTCACCGTAATCTCCTGTTCTACTATAACCATCGTGTAAGCTGTAATCATGGCCTGGTTTGGTGGTAAATCTCACAGGGATTCAAGGTGAGAGAGGTTAATATGATTCACAGGCTAAAGTTAGCCTCTTTGTTATGCTGGCTGATGGACTTTTTGCATAAAGAGTGTTGATTCAGGTGATTTAGCCCCTACAGCCACTGTTGCTTCTTTTTGTAATAGCTGTTTTTACAACAGTGTTGTTGTTTAAACACTCCATTTGCATATTAGCCTCTGAGAAAAAGACCTGATGCTTAAAAATGCATGAAACTACCCATGTGAAAAACAAGTGTGCTTTAATGTGCATGTGTCATGTACTTCAAAACTTAAGTATAATTAAAAAAAACTTGCAAATAATGTTATTAAATAAAACAGACTTGCACTTTTAAAAAGTGCATTTTGCCAAATTAAGAATGTTAATGTATATGTTAAATAATTGTTTCAATAATCTTTTGTTGTGCTTTAAAGAAGTACACTTATTTTGATGTGCTGACTAACTAAAGCAGATGTAAAGTACTTGATTAAAATTTTAACTGTAGCCTTATTTCATATTACATTTAAAGTTAATATAGTGTAAATGTATTGTTGCAACTTATATAATAAAGATATATAATAAAAAGTAAAACCACAAAAAACAAAGTTGCCATATTTTAATAATAAAGTTAATGCATTGTGAGATTAAACACGTAATATTATGAGAATAAAGTCAAAATTGTGAGAATAAAATCATAACAGGAGTCTTATACAAGATGAAACTCTTAATATTTTGAGAATAAAGTCTTATACAAGATTAAATTTAATATTATGAGAATAAAACCATACCAATATGATAATAAAGTCTTATTTGAGATTAAACCTCTAATGAAGAGAATAATTTGAGAATAAAGTCAAATATAAGATAATAAAATCGTATATAAGATTTGAACTCATATTGTGAATAAAGTCAAAATTACAGGAATAAAATCACAACAATATGAAAATAGTGTTATATAGAATTAAACGGAATATTCTAAGAATAAAGTCAAAATTATGAGAATAAAGTTGTAGCAGAATGACACTGAAGTTTCAAAATTCTTTTTTTGACATATTAGAGTCAAAAGTTTTTACAGAGAGAATTTTGAGTATCTCATTTCACCACAATATAATTCAGAAAAAGACTTGGAACAGGCAGGAAACACTATATTTTTTACTATTTTTTGGATGGGACAGAAAACCATTTTTTTTTTTTACAGTTTTTGGGTGAATAAAATGTTGTATAAAATCAAGCAAATTATATATGAACAAATCGCTCTGTAAAAACCTTCAGGATATAGACAGGAATAAAAATGTAAAGTTTAGTGTATGTAAGTGCTACAGAAGTGGAGATTTACAGCTCATTGTAGCAGAAAAACTTATTTTGAGAAAACGGCTTTTAAAAATATGCATTGCAATTGAAATCTATTGAGACAAATAGATTAAAGTGCTATGACAGAAACACTTAACAGTGTTTTTTGGATGTTTTCTTTCCACTAGTCTGAAAAAACACTTTATGAAAAACCAAAAAGCCAAAAATCTCAAGTGGTGCATGAAAAAACAGTGCAGTGTCTCCCCTTAAAGGGATAGTTCACTAAATTATTATATATTGTTCAGTTTCTTGCACAGACCGATTGTTTTGTGTCTTAAGACCTCAGTGTTTTGTCACAAGCCACAGGGTTTAATTTGGTTTTGTCTGTGTATGTTTTTTTTTTTACTCTTAAAGGTTTGGTAACCATTCACTAACATTATATGACTGACAGACTGCAACAGTTTGAGTTGCATCTTTGTTTGTGTTCTACTGAAGAAACAAAGTCACCTACATCTTGGATGCCCTGGGGGTAAGCAGATAAACATCACATTTGAATTTTTTGGTGAACTATCCCTTTAAATGTCAGAAACACTGCATTCTTTGAAAGCATATCACTTTCACAAGTACTTGCTAAAGTGTACTTATAGACTAAAGAAATGCTCCGGATAATGTAAACCCCACTCAGAGTGTGTTCGCATGTTTTCCAGTGCTGGTGTTTGTGGTGTGGTCCGCTCCCGGCGCGGTGACGGATTGCACCCGTAGTGCTGTGTGACAGTGGGCGCCTGCAGTGATTGCCCTCCAGCACTCATGCAAACCTACAGCTGAGGACCCAAGGCCTGCTGGGACACAGGGATCATCTGGTTCTTCTCTTCAGCTGCCAAGCTGACACGCAGTTAAGTCACTGCAGAGACGGCCACTGCCCTGCGGGGAGGCGGAGAGTGTGGCGTTTTAGATGCGTGGGCGACCACCTTTGAAGAAGTAGTGTTTTAGGTGAGGCTTGAGAACTCTCTTGTCATTATTTGCTGGTTTACAGTGACCTCACTTCAGGTTTGCGGGCCGTAAACGTGCGGCACTCTGGTTCATGTCATTGCATGAAAAGTCTATCGCTGCTCTAAAGTTGAGATGTGAGCTTTGTCACAAATCTTAGGATTTCCTCGCTTAATCCCTGAAATGATTCATAATGTATTACTCATGCTGTAAAGTAAATGTTTCTCTCATTTCCAAACCCACTGTTTAAACCATAATCTTTGGCTTTTACAGTCAAGACTTTGCAAAACAATAAAATCACACACCGTTCACTAAAATCCGTCTGATATTGCAGGCCAGCTAAAGAAAATGATTAGTTTCTGTTTGTTTAGATCAGGGAATCCCAAACATTTTTGCCAGCTGAATCCCTCAGATGCAAAATATTTACTTCAAGCACCCGTGAGATTTTAAGTTATATTTAAGTTATATTTGCAACACATTTGCATTTTCATGGTTTGTTCTGTTATTGAATTTTTGCATGATAAGTAAACAGATCTAATCTTGATTTGCTTGAATTAAAAATTATTTACACTACTGCACTACTACAGTTTTGGATTTTTAAAAAAGTTTTTTTATGCTCATCAAGGCTGTTTTCATTTGATCAAAAGAACAGAAAAAAGTAATATTGCGAAATATTATTACGATGTAATTTTTTTCTATATTAATATACATTAGAATTTAATTTATATCTGTAATTAACAATATACAATACTGTTCAAAAGTTATATTTATGTCAGATATTTATGTCTTTAATTCTTCATATTTTAAAACTTTTGTGCTTTTAACAATTCTGAGAAATGAAGTCAGAATTGTGAGATATAAACTCGCAATTGTGAACATATCAGTCTACAAACTTCCAATAGCAAGAAAAAAGTCAGAATTGTCAGTTTATATCTTATATCTACTTTCTAACTCACAATTATGAGTTTATATCTCACAGTTCTGAGAAAAAAAGTCACAATTACCTTTTTTATTTCTTATTCAGTGGTGAAAAAGGGCTTCTATAATTTTAACCCCATCGGGAGTTTTTTTTTTTTTTTCACTCCATTTTAAATTTTTTTAGAAAACTAGATTTAATATCTTAAGTCATTTTGCTTTTCCAGATGTATTTAAGAATGTTTAGATATTTGTAGTGGGAGAAATAAAATAAAATAAAATAAAATAAAATAAAAATTCTAAAGTATAAAATAATAAGTAGAAAATACTTTTTTTTCAGTTATTAATTTATTTATATATTTCCACAGTACGTTCTGGTCACACTGCAAAAAAAAAAAAAAAATTGAAACAAAAAAAAAATTGAAAATTGAAAATGATTACAAAGATAAGAGAAATTGATCTAAATGTGTTCATAGTTAAAATAAGAATACCAAATAAATGCATCTTAATTTAAGAATGTTTAGATATTTGTACTGAAAAACAAGACAAAAATACTACTATATATTTAGATTTAGGAATCTTTTTATTTTTCAGTTTTATCAGAAGGTACAGTGCAAAAAAATAAATAAATACATAATAATAACTTAGACAATAACTTTCTGCCCCCCAACCAAAAATATCGAAACATTCTTAATTTACAAAGTCTTGTTTTCTGAGAAATTGATCAAAGTGTGTTCATGGTTAAAAATCAAGTTAATGCATCTTAATTTAAGAATGTTTTGATATTTCTACTGGAAAACAAGACAAAAATATTATTACTTTTTTCATGCATTTAAGACTTTCTCAACTTTTTTATGGCCATAATTTGTGGAAGGCCAAATTAAGGACTACAAAAACCGTGATTCTTCATATAACCAATGAAGAATCTGTATTTTTAAGAGTGCATATATTCAATTTAATTAGCTTTTCATCAACTCACGAACCCCCGTTTGGGAAACCCAGTTTTTTTCTTTTCTTTACCCAGTACGTGTGCACGCATGTGGCAGCAGGGCTGATGTTTATCCAGGCGTAATTGGAGCGTCGCTCGATTCTATTTTACCCTAATCTCCTCTCTGGCAATCTGTAGCTACACATGGCCTGACCCTGATTAACCCCGCACTTGGACTCTACAGAAACACAGTAGTGTGCGCTGGCAAGACCTCCCCCACTAATTTGGACTGACACCAGCACCAGGAACCATCAGTCGCTGCCCCTCGGGTCTGCGCGCGAGAAGACAACTTGAAGTCGAACGGGGTTATTTCCAGAAATGGCCTCTAATTGCTTAAGTCTTAAATGATGTGTAATTGTCCTTTTTTCGAGGGGTTAAGGTAATAGAGGTAGGTGAGAAGTGAAAGACTCTAGTCTTCTCCAGCTGTTTAATAACAGGCCAAAGTGAGCAAACCACGGCCGCGAAGTTAGCCAGAGCTCGTGTTGGATGAATATTGGGTTGCTGAGAAGTTTATTTTTGTAAATGTCCAAAACAGTGCGGAGATTGTGAGGAAACGCGGATAGGCTTGGCGTCAGTGTGCTGCCGTTTCTGTAAAGTATGTTGCTCGCCTCACGCCGTCCACTTGACACAAATCATTATGTTAGAGAACGGTACGCGTTCATTTATTAACGTGAATATACCATTCGAAGGCTTGTCGAGGCGTGCTGAGAAAAAATATCACATTAACGTGAAGAAATAAATCAAATAATGATTGGTATTGAATCCTACAGGTAAGAGGAAACAAATTTTCCACCTTCTCAGTCTGAGCGCCATCCAGAACCAGAGTCCAAAATTAACACTCGGCAAGCGCCAAATACGAAGAAATAAAATGCGTAACTCGTCTGTTGGAAAGAAATTTTAAGGTGGTTCACCAATAAACAAAAATTGTGTCATCATTTACTTACATCTTTAACTTTTATGGAAAACAAAAGGATACATTTTAAAGAGAGTAGTGGTCGTCAATGGCCCTATGCAAGCAAAATGAGTTTTATATTATATTATATTATATTATATTATATTATATTATATTATATTATATTATATTATATTATATTATATTATATTATATTATATTATATTATATTATATTATATTATATTTTATAATGAAAAACACACTAGTCATTTTATAGTCATATGCAAGCAAAAAAATTTGTTATAGGCCAAAAAAAAAAAACATGAACTTGATTTTGATCAACTTCTCAGAAAAGCCTTCTATCTGATGTAATTTAGCATCTTAAATAAATGTATTTTGATTTAAGAATATTTATGTATTATATTTATAATATTTAGATTTACTTTTTTACTGTGTGATCAGAAAGTACTTTCTTACCCTCTCTATGCATTATATTATATTATATTTTATATTATATTATATATTTCTATCTGATGTAATTTTGCATCTCAAATAAATGTATCTTGATTTAAGAATCTTTAGTTTTTTTAGGGTTATCAGAAAGTACAGTCCAATAAATTAAATACATAATAATAATAATAATAATAATAATAATAATAATAACATACATAATAACTTTATACCCCCCCCCCACCCAAAAAAATATCGAAACATTCTTAATTGATAAAGTTTTAAATTTTCCTTTTAAAAATTGTAGATTTTTCATAGATAGTTTGGTAGATAGATTTTTGTCTATTTAATATTATATTATATTATATTATATTATATTATTATATTATATTATATTATATTATATTATATTATATTATATTATATTATATTATATTATATTATATTATATTATATTATATTATATTATATTATATTATATTAATTGTTCACATTGTTCCAAATTTATTTCTAGGAATATGAAAG